>NC_053117.1:7141088-7396088 GCF_010015445.1 Perca fluviatilis | reverse complement strand
TCTTATGCGCAATGGGTTCATCAAAACAACATATTTTACTGTGCATGGTGTGACGACTCCTGCGGTATTTATGTGATTCACCTGTTTCTCTGCTGGCTCTGCAGATGCTCGTTGATTTAAAAAGTATATTTTTGTTAAACTTTGTCATGGCGAGCCAGGTCATAATAATGGGAAGAAGCAAACCCACGGAGATACAGGTAAAGCTGAGGCTGTATAATGCAAAATACCAGCTGTTATTTTATGTGTGTGTGTGTGTGTGTGTGTGTGCGTGTGTGTGTGTCAGTTACGAGTTAGTGTACATACATACACTCATACAGTGCATGCATACTGTGTTTGTTTACGTCAACATGTATAGTATATCAGCATACTTTCATATATTATGCGTATGTGTGTATCTATATGGGAACATGTTTGTCAGTCTGTGTAGGTATATGTGTGTGTGTGTGTGTGCCACCGCTCTCTGATGTGGCAGCCTGCTGTGTGTACTCATTTATGTGTAATGAATGCTTATGAGGGTAAACAGATGGTGTGTTAACATGGTAAAATATGATCTGCTGCCAGACAATATGGTTGCACGCTGGTGTTTACAACACACACATTACATCCTGGGACAGCAGAGCAGCTTTAGAGCAGCCTGGCTTCTCTTAAGAGATCTGAGCGGAATGAAAAGACATTTCACGTACTTTCACCCAAGTTGTTGTAACAGTCAATCTATTCATCTGATATCATGAATTATACCAGTCCCTCCAGAAAAACGTGATTATGCGATCGCATAATTCCATGCATAATCAGCCAAAGTCTGCATATTTATGCGGGGGCCGCATTTTTTTAAATACGCCGCACTTTCGCTGCATAAATTGCCGAACATCATCGAAAAGCAGGTTGTTGGGGGAATCACTTTTTTTTCTCTTTTTCATCAAACCGCAGTTTTTGCAAGTTCCTGCAATTTCATCGTATAAAATTGCATAAATATCCCGCATATCCCATCGCATTTTTTAAGAAAACGTGCCGCATAATCAAGTATTTTTGCCCGCAACAATCACAAAAAAAACTCTTTTCTGGAAGGACTGTATAACGAAGTTGCCTCTGTGGTTTATTCCAAACAGAGACAAAGTTCAGGAGAAACAAGTTAGATTTTAAAGATCGATTTTTAGAAAGGAACAGTCTGCTATATGTTTATGTTTCTTTTATTTTATTTATTTTATTATTAAGCTTGGTGTAGACTGCAGCTTCTCTGTTTTTGTACTTCTTCTGTTGCAGCATCAGTAAATGTACAGTACATCATGTACAGCAGGAGATTATTCAGGAACTGGCTGCAGACAGAGAGTTAGCAAAACAGACATTTGTTTATTTATTTAAAAAGTTAAACCTGCATCAATTAATGTTTGTGGCCACTTGGGGGCAGCGCAACAACACTGACACTTTCTAAAAAATTATATGAAAAACCTGTTAGAACAAAACTTGCTTATTTACGCATCCAGCTGATATGGATCCGCATTAGCATTGATTTAGAATTGTGTTGTTGGCCTCTTTTGCAAATCTAAGCCATTTACTCTCTGTTTTGGTCTCCACCAACTCCTGAGGGAAATGTCTCTTATTGCTAAAAGCTCCCCAGTGTTCACCAGCTAGCTGCTAACTTTGTTGTCTGCTGTATGTTGCTGGGTAGGTAGCATGTTTTTGGTTTATCAGAGCTTTTTCGCTAAAAGAAACCCTGCTTGCTGCATCTGGAAAACAACACGACTGAGGGCAGTAAGACTGAACCAGAACAGTAAAGTTAAGGGCCATAAAACAATCAGCTGAAAGATGCTAAAACTCTCTGTAGAGCCAAGGGAACTGAAGAGTTAGGTGCTAATGCAGTGGGTTTGTCACTAGGAGCGACATCTTGATTGTGTCTGGATCACACGTGTCAAACTCAAGGCCCGCGGGCCAAATCCGTCCCCTTGCTAATTTTGATCCGGCCCCTATCTACATTTAGGTTTCACAATACATTTTGGCCCACCTACTTTTTGTCACTTTTCATAACGTTTTTTTTTAACGCTTTTTCCAACCGTTTTTGGCATTTTCTTCAAGATTTTTGTCGACCAAACTGTAAGTGAGAAGACTATATGAGACATGCAATAATTCAGTCAAAGATATTTGACATTTCCCATGACATAAAAGCAGTACACTCTATGTCTGGTCCTTGATGTCATTCTCATTTTCTAGTGTGGCCTTTAGGGAACTTTGAGTTTGATACCCCTGGTCTAGATGGTTACCCAAGACTTGTAAAACCATTGCTATGGTTGCGGTTAGGATAGGTCGTCGAGAGTTTTCGCAAATCTAGGGTTACCATCCAGACACAATCCCTTTACACCTTTCAAGTACTCATTCTGCTTGTTTTGAGTATGTTGGTGCTGTTTCCGTGCACATCTAAACTCACCTTTACTTGGTTTACCCACATGTTCACATTCACATAAATCCTGTAACAAACGCATGCTGTACATTTGTGAGTATAATTCTTAAATCTTCATTGACTAAAGCTTGCAGCGTCACAATTGATTACCAACTCTCACCTTGTGAGAACATTAGCCCCCAGCTCTACCACCTACACTACACAAACTCACACAGACACTCACAGACACACACACACACACACACACACACACACACACACACACACACACACACACACACACACACACACACACACACACTCCTTTGTGTGACCCCGTGGCCCAGCTGTCCATGACGAACGATGACAGAGGTGTGACAGAAGAAGCCAGGCTAAAGAGTGATGAACAAGCCGCAGGAGGAGACACATCTATCTGTCACACGCACACACACACACACACACACACATACACACACACACACACACACACACAACACACACACACACACACACACACACACACACACACACACACACACACACACACACAGAGGTAATGACAGATGGTTCTGCCCACTCCTTAGCCTCTCCTGTGCTCTGCAAGCCTAATAATATCCCCACCATTGCTCTTCTCTATGTCCAGCTTGCATTCAGTCTGATGTATCTCTTGTGTTGTTGCTGAACATTAACAGAGCTCAGTAAATGATCATGGACAGAAAGGAGAGTAGTTTGTAACTCCCCACGCTGACTGAAAGGCAAAGAAAAGCAGTGGGTAGAGATTTATTTCAATTGTCCACGTGACAAAAGTCTTGTCAGCTATTTTTTGCCTTTACAAGGCTTTGCAGCAGTCCACGCAGGATCGCATGTTCCATACACACTCAAATCACAATTACAACCTAATTCTAATGGTATGTATCCACATAGCCGTTTTTTTGACAACAGGGATTGCCCCACTTCCCAGCATTAGACGGTTGGTGGGCTTGCCACTAGCAGTTTTCAATTTCTCTTCAATGACCACTGACAAGCAAAGAAAGCAGGCTAAACCCTCCTACAACCGCAATGGCTGCAGCTGATTGGGCATATTAGCGCAGCAGAGTCCACCAAACACTCTTTAATAAACTCCCCTTCAAAAAATGGCTTACTGTTTTTGTGGGATATCACAAAGCTGGTCTTGACTGCTGCATCCCTGGATTCCCGCTCTGCATCAGTCATTTTTGAGGGATAACAGCTGATTTACGTCCATGCTAACGTCTCCCGCTCAGTTCGCCGCTTGCCGTCACATTCATGGATCAGACCGGTCCGACCATAGACAGTATATAAGAAAGGACCAACGGATCCCGTTGCTCTGGACGGAGACCAGTGAAGGATATTAGAAGCACTTTTCCGGTGATGGCTGAGCGTTACTGCGCAGCCTCCAACTGAGCTTGAAGACGTAGATGTGACGTGAGCAACCTGTCTGAAAGTTGGAAGTCTTCTGGTAGCTGTGCCAAGAGAAATCTCAATCATTCCCAATCTTGCAGAGATGGAGAGCGTAGGTAAGGAGATAACATGGGCACAGGCTAATTATTGCTAACTAAAATGCTAGTTAACATTAGTAATTAAACCTAAACAGCTAACGTAAGTCAAAACTGCCTGCAAGCTTCTCCTGTACGATACGGTAATTCCTCTACTATGCGACACAATCGTTAGCCTATTTTTACAAAAACGTCTGCTACGGAGCCATAACGTGAGATACAAGGTAATGGAGCCTTTTATACATTATCGTGTTTCTTTAGAAATAAACAATGGACAAATAGTCTTTAAACGCTTCAGATGTAAAGTTATTCGCTGTCAAAGTGACGTCAAAATTAATGGGAGTCAATGGGATGCTAACGGGAGGTGATCGTTTTGTAGCATCAAAATGGCGCCATAGGAGGTTCAAGTTCTGAAGCGAAGCTTACCCCCTTGGGTCCGACACATTGCAGTTCTTCTTCTACTTCTTTTAAATCGCGACTTGCAACCAGAGAAGAACAAGCTGCATACGTTCGCACAAAAAAAAGAATGCTGGTGCATTACAGTCTATGGTCTGGTGCAGAGTGATAGAGCTCTGGTCTGATGTAGTCATGCGATTTGTTTTCTTCCTTTCGTTTTTTTTTTTTTTTTAACTCAGTAACGAATGGGATTTGTAATGTAGCGAAATACAATACTTCACTCAACACGTTTAAACAAGTACATTTTAAAATACCGATTTTACAAACTACTTGAAAAATACAAAATACACAACAAAACTACTCAATACAGTAACGTGAGTAAATGCATTTCGTTACTTTCCACGTCTGAGAATGTGAATGTAGCATCTACGTTCATTCAGTGTGAGTTCGTGCTCATTTAATTCAGAGCAAAGATTCAAATGTCATGGTTCAGACATGGCTCCCACAGGGAGCACAGCTGCACGGCAAAATACAAATGCGTATTATTGTTGCAATGAAAAGTAAACGTCATTACATCTAACCTTCTGTTTTATGACATCTTGGGTATTTTTTTTGTAGATTTGGCCATCATTCCTATCAATTATTATTAACAGGGTATAACAAGTCATGAAGCCATGAAACTTGAGCAGTCAGATGAGCCATCAGTTTAGTCAGACTCACTCATCAACTTGGAGGTAAAACCAAAAATGAGCACACCTGAGATGTCAGTAATAATCCCTCCTTACACACAGTATATGTATGTATGTATATGTACAACTACTGCAAGCACAGTAGGTCAAAGTTCAAGCAGTAAGTTGGTCAGTTGGTGTAATCATTTTAATCAAGGCCTTTATTTTTTCCTTTCAGATAAACTGAGTTAAACTTAGATAGTCTTTCCATATAAACATGAAATCTAAGTCAACACAACTAGCATCTGTAACCAATACACTGTCTGTATATTTTTAATGATTCTGCTGTCATTTCGGTTTACTCCAAAACTCAAGCTGCAAAAAGCCGCACCCACACAATCTGATTGGCTGGAGAAAGTAACGTGCCCTCACCTTGTGTAACCCCGGTGTAGCAACATACAACTCATGAGAGGCAAGTGGGGCCAAAGACAAGCCTGTCAGACTAAAACTGTTTGTCTTTGAGAGTCAAGATTCCTTTATGTTACTTTGGTGCCAGAGAGGCAACAGGGGATGGCTGTTTACAGTGATTTAAAACAGAAAAACAGCATGGCTACACAGGCTTGGCTGGGCTGAACAGGCTTCTATTGACGGATGCCGACCAAAAACTAGCAAGGCCTGGATTCTGTCAGCAAACACACTGACAGTGAGAGCTGACAGGGACGCACACACACACAACACACACACACACACACACACACACACACACTCTGCCAACACATAATCTGGACCAATCTCACCCCATGTAGCATTTTACTGTGCAATCATCAAAGCACCATTAAATCAGAAGTGACTGCCAATAAAGGGAGGAAATTGCGGGCAGGGATTGCGATGTTTGCATGATAAGGGTGTGTGTGTGTGTGTGTGTGTGTGTGTGTGTGTGTGTGTGTGTGTGTGTGTGTGTGTGTGTGTGTGTGTGTGTGTGTGTGTGTGATGTGTGTGTGAGTGTGTGTTTTGGGGGTGTAATCGGGGTCACAAGATTAATGTAGCATTTACTGCAGAGCAAGTCGTAAAGTGTAATTACAGGGTGGGGGGGCGACACACCGCAGAGCCACAGCCCAGCAGGCAGACTGGCAGGAAGGCAAGGAGACAAGTGATCAAGGCCCATTCATCCACACTGTCTCTCCGTTTGTCCCTTCTTCTTTCTCTCTTTATCTCTCTGTCTCTCGGCAGCTTCAGGCCCATAAATTGGCTGCAACAAGTCTAAGCTGCTGTCAAAAGAGCTGAGTGCTTCGTGGGAACAATACAGTGTGGGCGGCGACTGGCCGCCCGACATCGCCACAGAAAGACACAAACAGAAAAGAAGGAACGGCCCAGCGACAGAAAATACGCTCAACATTTTGAATTCACCGGATGTTTCCTACATTTGTCTGTTGGTTTCTTTGTTTAAATGCACTACTTGTGAATCATTCTGTAACTTTTTCCTCTGCTACACACTACACATATTTATGCCTTACCCCTCCCTATAGGGTCACTTTTGTTCCTATACTTTGCTTTTGTAACATTGTTTTTTGGAAGCATGTAGAGAAAGATCTATATTAGAACTTGGTATCATTATTCCTTAAACTTGCAATTACTTTTTTGGCCACTTGGTTGCAGCGACACGCACAAATTATCAGATAAAAAATCTGATATGACAAACCTGTTAGCAAACAGATGCTAATTTACACATCCAGCAGACATATAGCAACATTTGTTTCCAATATTTTCCTTTTAGCCCTGGTCTGGTTTCTACCAACTCTACTACTGAGGGAAACATCTGACTCTTTAGCTGCTAAATGCTGAGCTATGTTCACCAATTAGTGAATAACTTTGTTTTTCTGCTGTTTGGTAGTGGGCAGGTAGGATACCAACACATTCTTCCTCTCTTCCACACTAGACTAGACCCCATGGCGTCACTTTTTTAACACTCTGGGTATCCCTTACGCGTTATTTTTCAAAGCGCTTGGTCAGGACCCCTTGGCGCCACTTTTTGACACTCTGGGTTGGGAGCCCTTTGCGTCATTCTGTTAATGTACGTTTAAGTGTCACACGGGACAAGAACAGGACAAAAAAAACTGGCCTCCTGGGTGAAAGTCCTGTGTTGTTTGACCCATAAACCACGGAGTTTCTGTCTATAATACAACTCCGTACCGTTGTCGCTCATACCCCGTCATCTTACAGCCCCGCGTCAGTATGTCCACGAGTTGGGAGTGAGAACGGCTTAAGGATACATACAGTTTGTAGAGCTTTTTTGCAACAACAAAAAAAACCCAAAAGAAACAAAAGCTGCCTTCTGTGGCTGGAAACAACGCTGATGAGACCCCAGTGAGAACCAAAACAGAAAGGTTGCAGGTTGTAAAACTTAAACAACAAATTCAAAGAGCCTCAACAGCAAGGTACCTTCAGAAAGCTAACCTAATTCTTTTTGCATCATTAGTGCAAATGTGATCACTTTATAAGCGCAATTCCTGCATATTTGTGTTCACCCACCAACATCTTTAACTTTATATGCAATCTAAAATATTAGTTCTGAAGGGTGTGCAACGGCTTTGAGATATGTTTCTCTCATTTGGTGGGTGGATCTCTTGTTTATTGGCTGTGTCACAGGTGATACCCAACCAGCAGAGAAGTGTATGTAAACTTGTGGTAATAAAAAGGCAGAGGGCTTGCACAAACAACACAGTGTTCAACGTGGGTCAGCCCTATGCCCAATGGTCCCACAGCCCTATGTTCCCACAGCCCTATGTTCCCACAGCCCTATGTTCCCACAGCCCTATGTTCCCACAGCCCAATGGTCCCACAGCCCTATGTTCCCACAGCCCAATGGTCCCACAGCCCTATGTTCCCACATTTCAAAGAATTCTTTTTTCACTGAAAATTAGGCCCTATGTTCCCACAGCCCTATGTTTCCACATTTCTAAGATTTTTCTTAAAATTAGGTCCTATGTTCCCACAGCCCTATGTCCCCACATTTCTAGGACATTTTCAAAATTAGGTCTTGTGTTCCTACATTTCCCTTAAATTTAAGCCCTATCTTCCCACAAGATTTTTTGGGGTTAGGGTTAGGGGGATAAAATCTGATACAAATTTATGAAAAAGGAAATGTGGGAACATAGGGCCTCATTTTGGAAAAGAATCTTAGAAATGTCGGAACTGTGGGAACATAGGGCTGTGGGAGCATAGGCATGCTCCCGTTCAACACACCCCCGTTTCAGTTTAAAAAAATGTGTTGCCCTACAAGGATGACATAGTGAACAGGCCATTTTAGGAACATTAAAGGAAACTCCTTACCACACTGACCAATGACTACTAAAGAGAAGTCATTCCAAGTGTCATCCCATCCCTTTTAAGTCCAGGAGTGGGAGCGGAGCGGTGACACGTGGGTTTGTTTACGAGACATGTTGTGTTGATTCTCAGGGGAGGAAAGACTGTATGAGAGAAGGCTAAAGTGAGAGAGCCGCAATTTGCAATTGGGAAAATCCCTTGAGATTTATGTCAATGTTTACCATTCCTCCTCCAGCCCCCGCTCAAAGGCGGAGCACTTGGACAATAAATCACCCCATTATAAATGGATGGGACGGCCAGAACCTTTTGAACTGGGCCTAATTTTGCCTGGTAGCTTTCAAAAGGAGAACCCTCCTGAGTTATGTCAGGGGCCTCGGTGAAGTGCATCGGAATAGCACCCACCAGATGGTAAAGAGGTTGATGGTATTTGTCTGTCACTTTCTCTCTTTTCTCTCTCTCTCTTGTCTGAAAGAAAAATCCAAGTTTTGCAGACGGGTGCTGTATTGTCAGTGGTAGAAGAAGTATTTAGATCCTTTACTCAAGTAAAAGTACTAATACCACACTGTAAAAACACTGTCACAAGTAAAAGTCCTGCATCAAAAAAATGTGACTTAAGTAGAAGTATGTAGGTAGCATTAGTTAATGTACTTAAAGTATTAAAAGTAAAAGTACTCAATGCAGAAAAATCCTGACATTTTAGAAACTGGAAATGATCCAACCAGTTCTGTCAATCAACTCAGTGTTTAATCAGCTAATGATTTCAGCTGGACTTGGGCCTATATATCGTATAACAGCTCTGTCAATCAACTGTCACTTCATCAACAATCAAGTGTTTAATGGTCTAGTCATTTCAGCTGCACTTGTAGGCCGTTCTATTGTTGGGTAGTTCAAAGGGGTCCTTTTAAATGCGACTCCCTCCTCACTGATCCCTGCTATGCCAACCTTGTTGTAGAGAGCAGCAGCTACACAGGGTTTAGCGAGTAGTATGTAAGGTCGAAATTCTGCGTAGGGAGGTTGGTTTGGGTGGTGGTGGATGGGTCAAACACAGGACTTTCACCCAGGAGACCAGGGTTTGTGTCTCGCTTGTCACGTTTCCTAAAGTGGCCTTCTTCTATAACCGTCCCGTTCTTCACGCGTGTCACGGAAACGTGACCCCACCCACGACCTTTTCCTTAAAGGTATTGTGGAGGATTTTCTTTTTCCGGGTGGATCATCAAGACTATTGGTCCTCCTAGTTGTCAATCATTCTGGCGCTATGTTTACGTAAGGCCGTCGTACGTGCTCGTCCCTAGGGTAGTTTTCGCTTTCTGCGCATGAATACTTTCAGGTGTATATGTGTGGTGAGCTACGAGTGTCTACGAAAGGTATGACAAGAAGAGAAAGGCCTCTGAAGAAAGAAACAAGACCGGAGTGTTTTTGGGAGAATGTTTCACACGCTGGTCGCGAAGTTTCTACTCGACAGGTAAAGTTTGGCATGCTATTTGGAGAAATCCATTTAAAATCACTGCTAGTGAAAGTTGATGTAAGCTATGATTAGCGATGCTAGCCCTGGCACAAGTCACGCACCGCACAGACACGGTAAACATCTCAATTTGTGAAAAAGTGCAAATCTTCTTTTGGAAAGTAGGCTTGTATTAACCATGCCGACAGCAACTTGTAAACAGTGCACTCTCGTGCACACGTTTAATAGACGTTACGTCTCGGGAGCAGGTAGAGTGTTGCGCATGTGCATTTTTTCAAAAAGTGGAGAGGGCGGATCTTTTCTAAAATTCGGGAAAATCCTCCACTATACATTTAACATAACTGACGCCAATAGTCCCCTCCAAGCGCATTTAGTTAAAGCGCGTTGTATGACGCTAAAGGAGACTTTTAACGTCAATAACAATGACAAAGGCACCATATTTTACAAGATGGGAGTGAGAACCTGTTGGCTACACTGACGCTGCCGATGGCAACGCTTTGCCTCAACCCCCCCCGGCCTCCACCTTCCTAGTTCAGAGTCCTAACATGACTAATTGGTTTTCAATGTCTTTCTTTCTTTTACACAGGGGGGTTTTCTGCATGGCGCTCCCTGTTTCAGCTTAGCATTCTGCTTGGCTGGGTCCAGGGAGCATTATCAGGAACAGAGCATAACTGCAGTGTTGTAATGTAACGGAGTACAAATACTTTGTTACTGTACTTAAGTAGAAATTTCACGTATCTGTACTTTACTTCGCTATTTAAATTTATGTCAACTTTCACTTTTACTCCACTACATTTCCTAGATAAAATGTATACTTTTACTCCGTTATATTTCCACTAAGCATCTTCGTTACTCGTTACAAAAAAATAAAATTAGAAGAAATGTGTGCGATTGCAATAAGGGAGGTTTGGCGAATCACTGCTCCTAGATTGCATTACGCAACGCTCCGCCACGCCGCACGCTCTATTTCAGCGCTTGTTTGTTGCTAAAGGAGGAAGAGGACGCCAACTGAAACCGCCATGGAAGCACGAGCACCTACTGGAGGACCTCCCGTTATCGTGAACGACCAGGCTCGACATAAGCAATGGCCCGATGGCCCGGGGCCAGTAAAAACGTATGTCGGGCTGGTTGCAGCCACAGTCACTGGTGTGCGTTACTTCACGCAGCACATGTACTGACTGGAAACGTTACCGAGGATTATTTACCGCCGATGGCGCAGATGAACTAACGCTACACTCGTTACTGTAAGTAGGTAGCCTACAATAAAACCTCCATAATTAAAGAGTCAATACTTATCAATAACCCACCTACCTGTTCTACAGGCAGAAACACTTAGAAACCCATATCTCAGTCTGCGCTGTCCACTCTTGTCCACCGCGCTGTGCAAACACAGCTCTACTCTGCAAACACAGCTCTACTCTGCAAATAGCGACTTTACAAATGAGCTAAAATGAAAGATGTCAGTTTGTAGTCTAACTGTTTGTCTTAATTTGCAACCAATCTTGAACTTTGGACAAACTCTTGTAAACGTAGCTGCTGTCTAAACGAGCCATCCTCTCCGCTGGAGCGGTATGGATGTATTTTAAGACCAAAACAAATACAATATACAATATAAAATGACGCGTTCTTCATTCTTGACGATGTTGCCGGTTGTATTATTTAGCAACAGAATTGTCTTATTTCAAATTAGGCATACAGGACTAATCGGATATCATTTTCTAGTTAAGTAGCCTATCTACTTATCATTATGGATTTTCCATGTTTTTAGGGGTTTGCTTGCTAATGTAAAAAATATAGCATTAATTTAGTAAGAAAGTGAAAATATCAAACAAGATGATGCGTATTAGGTATAATTTTATTTTCTTTATTTGAAAGTCCGGCCCCTGGAGTGTCTGCTCAAAAAAATTCTGGCCCTTGGAAAAATGTAGTTGATGAACCCTGGTCTAGCTTTGCTGCTAATGGCACATCATCCAGTGGCAGTGGCTAGCTGGGTTAGAACCATTTTCTAAAGCATAGGTGCAGCGTATATTTTCCTGCTTTTTTATCCTTTTCCAATCACACCTATGATATTTCTTTCAGGGCCAGTAAAAATGTAGAAGGGGACAGCAAAACTCTGATCTACTGGCCCCGGGGGCCAGTGGGGATTTTTTTTATGTTGAGCCCTGCGATCACCCCGACGATAGTGGTGAACTCGGTGAACAGGGTAGTGGTGAAGATAACGTCATACACCAGTGTTGCAAGAAATGTTTCTGTACATTGATGTCAGCTCTAAAAATATGCTGTTTGTTCTTTGAACTTAAGATAATTGTGCCTGAAAAGTCCTAGAAAAGAATGTGATTTTGATTTGATGAGTGAGATTAAGAAGATATGGGAACCCTGAATATGCTTTATGCTTTACTATAAGAAAGCCACAATAAAAGTTTTAACCGCTTGCTTTAAAAAAAAAAAAAAAACTTTTACTTTTACTTCAAATACTTAAGTACATTAAATATCAGAAAATTACTTTTGATACTTAAGTACAGTATATATCAGATACTTTAAGACTTTTACTTAAGTAATATTCTAAAAGGTAACTTTCACTTCTACCAAAGTCTTTTTCTAGTACGATACTTGTACTTTTACTCAAGTATTGCTTTCTAGTACTTTATACAACACTGCATAACTGTACTTCCATATGTTGCAATAAATTGTTACATTTATGACGAAAGTGTTCCTGACTAAAGTACATATGTTTTGTGTGCAACAATCTCCATTATTTGTAATGGAACTAAAGCTGTCAGATGAACGTAGTGGAGTAAAAAGTACAATATTTCTTTCTGCAATGTAGCCGAGTAGGTGTAGAAAGTGGCATGAAAAAAAAAGACTCAGGTGAAGTACAAGTACCTAAAATTTGTGTACTATGATTAATCTGCCCGCAGCTGCACATATGAAAATCACTTGATCACTTAAAAATCCCATTTGTATGCGCATGATGTCATTCAAAATTAATTTTGTCTGTCTAAAGAATTCAGGGTTTCCCCCAGGTAATTGGTCCCTGGTTAACCCTTTGGAAACACAAGCCAGTATTTGTGTTGACTAGGCAGAGAAGAAAACCATGGAGACAAAACACACATTAGCCGAATAGTGTCCTCTGATTGGTGCATTTAAGCCGTTTAGATTTAAGTTTAAGTGTATATCCCTCCATGTAATCTCTACAAACAGATATCTGCATATTCATTTAGAATCTGTAGGCGACGGGACAAGAGTTTGGTATTTGAAGTGTTCTAGTTTCCTTTATTTTTGGGGGGGCATTTCTGCGTTTAATCACCAGGACAGCATGAACGGGGAGAGAGAGGGGAAAGACTTGCAAAGGTAGCTCCTCTGCGTTGAGGAATAAACCTCTTCATATGGGCGCCTCTAGTTTCCATTTGTAGTCCGAGTAGTATTGACCAATCACGTTTGAGCGGGCTTTTGTTGCATGCAGGTTAACAGTCCTTGTGGAGAGCAAAAGAAGCGGAACTCACGAAAAAGAAGAAAAATAACAAAATAAAACTCAAATGTAATCGATAACCCTTTTTAAACCTATTGTCACTGCAGGGACCCTGGCAGGGCTCTGGGGTCAGAGCGAGATCAGACGGGCTATTCTAGGGTCAGCGTCAGTTCAAGGAGCTGTTCCTCTTCCTCCTCCTCCTCCCTGACACATGAATCATTTCTCTCCTCCCCCTGTCCTCCTCACCCAGGCCATCCCAGGCTGCACATGCTGTTTTTCTCTGTTTGCTGTCATCAGTCACACACACACACACACACACACACACACACACACACACACACACACACACACACACACACACACACACACACACACACACACACACACACACACCTTGAAGGACTGTTGGCCCTGCTGTTCAGTCATGTCACAACTGTCTGGGAGCTCCGAGAGGGAGAGAGAGCTTTCAACACATAAACATACAGGTAGTGAGAGAGACAGAGTTAACCTGCTGTTTGTCTTGTCATTAGTCTACTGGGTGGCAGCTCAGGATCATCGACTCAAACACACACACACACACACACACACGCACACACACA
This sequence comes from Perca fluviatilis, assembly GCF_010015445.1. Taxonomy (NCBI): domain Eukaryota; kingdom Metazoa; phylum Chordata; class Actinopteri; order Perciformes; family Percidae; genus Perca; species Perca fluviatilis. Next base: position 7,382,285 of record NC_053117.1, on the reverse strand, counting down.
CACACACACACACACACACACACACACACACACACACGCTCACACAAAGACACACACACACACACAGAGCGAGCTGGCATTTAGACAAAACAGCAATCTCTTATTCTGTGGAAGGCCAAAGCTCTCTCCAAACAAAGCATCTCATCTGCTGTCATCACCCCTATTCTCACACCTCTGCTCTCTCAACACACACACATACACACACACACACACACACACACACACAAACACACACACACACAAATATAAAAATACAGCGTCCCAATAACAACAGGCTTGACGAAGCAGCCATATTTGGGGCTAAAGAGCTCCAATGATCTGCTCCTTGTATATTGTGATTTCATCATGGAGTCAAACACAGACCTGCAGGAACGCCCTCCTAATGTTGCACAATCCATGTAACACCGAGATCAAGGCTCCAACATTCCTCATTCAGACACCTCAGGGCCCAAAACACAAAATCTCTCTTTTGTGAATGCAAGAGTAGATTTAGTGACAGATACCTACATAAATACTGTTTGATGCAATCAAAGTTTTCTTCAAGTATTCCAGACCTGAGCAATAGATCAGAGCTTACACTGTATAGCAGTCATTTTTCCAGTGAACACAGCACACACTCCAACCTGAGTTTGAATCAAATATAGTATGGAAATGTGACACACACAGCTGAAGTTTGTTGACAGAGAGCCAAAAAGCACTGTAGGGTATTGCTGAACAATAATTTAATATTATTGTTTGTGCTCCATCTGGTTTCTGCGTATCTCGAACAAATTTGCAACACAATGCAATCCTAAACACTATAATACACATAGTTTAAATACGCAGGGGGTGAGAAAGCATACACTTAAATTAAAGATTTAGTTTTTTAGTTGTTTAAATGTGCAATAACTGATTTTTGTTGGGCACTTTTCAGGCAGCTGAGACAACACTGACTTCCTCATTTACAAATCCAGCTGTTAGAGAATACAAACATTTTGTTTATTTGAAGTTGTGTTTTTGTCCACTTGAAGACAAAAACACATAAGGACTCCGGGGAATAAGCAAATATTCACTCTCCAGGAAAATATCTTGCTCTTTTGCTGCTAAATGCTCTATGTTTAACATCTGGTTGCTAAATGTGTCTGTCTGCTGGTGTTTGTTTGGCATGTTAGTGTACTAACTTTATCAGAGCTTTCCGTTAAGCTGCCTGCTGCTGCTAAAAACAACTCTATGAGAGCGGTGAACCGAAACAGTAATGTTGTGGGCTGTAAAGGCAAAACAACGAGCTAAAAAAGATGTGAAGTTGTTCTGTAGAGCACGGGTCCCCAACTTTTCTTTTGCATCGTGGATTGAATTGACACTTTACCTGCCAACTTGGTTACAGGTGTCATTTTCCCCTGAAGTGACAAATTGAGTTCATTGACCAGGTTGAAGATGTCACAAAGGTCATCGCTGAAGTGTAAAATGGATTGTATTTATATAGCGCGTCTTCACGACTACTCAAAGCTCTTTTACACAGTACAGGAACCATTCACACACTGAGGCCAAGACTGGCGTACAAGGTGCCACCTGCTCATCAGATAAACATTCACACTCCAATGAGCAGCATCGGGGTAAACTCAAGGTTCAGCATCTTGCCCGAGGACACTTCGACATGGGACTGCAGGGCCAGGGATTGAACCACCAACCTTCCGATTAGCAGGCCACCTTCCACTGAGCCACAGGCCGCCCCCAAGTATGCTCCCAGTGGTGACTTTGTTTCTGAAATAAATCTCTGCAGGGGCTCTCTTAACTCAAAAACCCTGGATCTTCCCCTTCATAGCCACCTGACTTCAGTGTGTGAAACGGTGTTTGTGCCATTTTCTCGTGAAGCTGATAAAAACAGACGTGCGTTAAGGGCGTGTGATTTAATAACCTCACCCAATAAGCGGTTCAGATCAGTTGACATTTTGTGGCTATAGCCATCATTTCTCTGTGTATGACACAGTGTGTAGACTGGCATTCAGGAGCAACCTCTTTGACTCGGGTAGTGAAACCAGAAAGACCAGAAAGTCATAGCTGCTGCCCCTTCTGTTGCATTTTCCAACACAGAATAACCAGTCCAGTCAACCTGACATGTAGTCATTCAGAGACTTGAATAGTTCTGCCTCAGTTGTGTTTGTTGGCAGCAAAAGCGCACACAACATATCCTAGTGCACATCATCGTAAAATATACATGTATATCGCACATAAACAGGACTTTAAATTGACACCCGCCATAAAAAAATAACTTTGGCAGGTAACATTGTAAACTTATGGGCCAATTTGGCCAGAGATGAATGAAGCAAATAACTCTGCGTCTGTTTGAATCGGCCGGCTGCAGAAATGTGTTTGTTCTGTTTTCCGCCAAAACTATTGGGTGGTTTCGTGTGTGTTTGGCTTGGAAACATAATCTTTGTCTTGCAACACTGCTGGTAGAAATAATCCTACATTTCCCATGAAAGCTATGTGGTGATGTGTCGTACAACCGTTGGTTACGTGCCTAGCGTGTGTGGTATCGATTACGAAGCTATGCTAAAACAGAGAAGACGAACGGAACGGCGCCAAACAAACCAGAGGAGCTGAAATTAGGTAGTATTGGGGTTAGGGGTTAGGGTTAGGAAAAACAAAGAAACATGTGTCTAGTGGAAAATCTGACTGCCTGGTAACTAAAAATCTACTAGCTGTGTTGGCTGGTGATTAAAAACTGTTAATTTATGCCCTGCACATAGACCAGCCGTATTGCCTTGTTTTTGACGTCGGTTGAGTCATCGATCTGGATAGCATACCATGGTGACTCATTAAGCCGCTCTGACAACTGTGCTTCAGCGTCCCCCGCTATTTTATCAATTCTTCTTGAAACGGTGGTGGCTGAAAGAGGATCCTGTGCCATTTTGTTAGCTGCAGATTCATCCAACAGTTCACGCCACATGTCCTTGGCAGCAGGAAGAATCAATTCTCGGCGGCTGGGGACCGCTGCTGCAGAGGAATTACCGAGTTGGGTGATAGCTCTCTGTAGGTTCATCACTATGAGTGACCACTTTCACATTACACACAGCCATCTGATCAGTTAATATAAACATATTAATTATAGCCATTTGACCGGAAAATAGATAAATGATTTGATGAAAACTGAGTTTCACTCTGAAAACCATATGATTCTAATCTGCCTAGGATGTAATGGTCTGTAATGTGCCCAACTGAGGTGTGGTATCTGACCACTACACCTTCAAACTGGATGCTATGTTGGTATCGATGAACAAGATAGGCATTGTCATGTTATTGGTAAAAAAAATAGCAAATGAAATGCATTTTTGTTCTGTCCTAATGTATGATCCAAGAGAGAGGTTATTCAGTAGAACTTATATTAAAAAAAGATTCCATGTAAAGTATAGTATGGCTACTAAAAATGAGTACATGGCGAAGAAGGCAGCATAAACAAAATTACAGCAATAAAGATAAACAATACAAACAGACAATTTATAATAACAACACATTAGAAATGAGTAAGCACAACATCCAGTTAAAATGCAATATAAGAAAACAGGGACAATTTAAAAAACAAATGTTGTCAGGTGCATTTATAAAGAGCAGATCATCGTAATCAAGGTTTAAAAAGTTGCTGAAATCAAATTTGTCCTTGTCTGGAGGAAAAAACACTTATTCTCAAAAAAAGAAACTTAAGTTTCAGCTTGGAGACAAGGTTTTCAGTGTTTGATTTAAATGACAAGTTCTGATCAACAATAATAATACCTAAATACGTATATGTTGTGACCATTTCAATTTCAACCACTTAAGCAGTAATCTTAAGAGTTGATCTTCACTTTCTGCCATCTGAAAATAGAATGAATTTGAATTTGTCTGTATTTAACACCAACTAAAGTTTGGTTAAATGGGACTGAACAACATCAAAGGAAGACTACAGGTATTCAAGAGTTTGTACTACTGAAGGGGATGATGGATACAATAGATTACTGTATCATCTGCATACAAATGGAACATAGCATAAGGTATCACAAAGATTGTTTACATAAATTGAAAACAGCAGTGGTCCAAGTATGGAACCCTGGGACACACCTTTTGATTCAGGAAGGAAGGAAGAGGAAGACCCAGCAAACTGGGCACATTGTGTTTTAGCTAACAAGTAATTTGAGAACTAACTGACAGCATGCCCTGATAAACCAATATTATAGTCTATCCGCCAGGATGACATGGTCATCAGTGTCAAAAACCTTTTACAAGTCAACAAAAAGAGCTTCACAATACTTTTTGCAGTCCAGTGCCTCTATAATGTCATTCATCACTTTACTTGCAGCTGTTGTTGTGCTGTGTCTTTTTCCGGAAACCTGACTAATGTTGTGATTAAATACTCTTTGTGTCTAAGAAGTCTTTGGGCCCTATCTTGCACTCAGCGCAATTGCCTTTGTACACCGACGCATGTATCATTCCTATTTTGCACCCGACGCACAGCGGACTTTTCCCTCCACAGACGCACGACGGTAAATTAGGGATTGTATTTGCGCTCCCGGGGGCGGTTCAGCGAAAAGAGGAGGCGTGTTCGGGCGCAAACGTTACTTTGTGCTATTCTGCAGTTTCCGAAAACAATTCCGGCCACTGACCAGGAAAAACCTGGTCTAAAGTCAGTGGCGCTAGTCTAAAGTCAGTGGCGCTAGTCTAAAGTCAGTAGCCGTTATTCAGATGCTATTTTAGAGGCGCATGCTTGGCCGCAATAATAGCGTGTGCACAACGCCGCATACACTTCTCTCATCTACAGCAGTTCCCATTTTTGAAAACCATACATAATTACAAAGAAAAATATTACTGAAAATGCGCTTCAGGTGTTTGGATAGGTCAGGAGGCACTTTACAGTACAGTCCTCAAAAAGTCGCAGCATTCTTTGTGGCTTGTTGTGTTTTACACAACATTTCCATGAATCATGGATGTGTTGATGACATAAATATGAAGATAATAAAGAGGACTTAAGGAGACGCGTGATGTTGAACTACGGTGGGATTGGACACTCCGGTGAATTTGGTGAATCTGAGTAATAGGCGCGTGGCGCTCCTGTGGAGCCGGTGGACGGAGATAGAGTGGGGGAGGAGGAAGGGCACAACAGGTGCAGGTGGTGCGTTTGAGGCCCATGCTCCATGGCTGCAGCAATCCTCTCCAGACTTGATTAGATGCGCCGGAGGCCGCAGCAACATCGTCACCCGGCTAAGACGGGCATTTGTTACTTTGCCGCATCCCGGACAGCTCCCGCTGGCGTGCGCCAGGCAAATCCGCCGTCATAATAGCAATCCGCCACGGAACAATACGCCTGCTCTTAAAGGGAATGTGAGATGACGCTCTGATTGGTTATTTTCACGTTACGCCCAAACCACACCTAGCTACTTCAGACCAACCCATTTAAGATTTGCGTCGGGCGCAAGAGTCATTTATCCCACCGGTATAATACCAACAGCGCCAGAGATCCGCCCACAAAGCTACTTGCGTTTGGCGTTTCACACTTGCGTTTCAGATCGTTAAAATAGGGCCCTAAATGTTGTTCAGTCATTTTTCAAAGACTTTAGCTAAAACTTAATTTAGAAATAAGCATGTAATTATTAACAACTAAGGGATCCCCTCCTTTCAAACATTGGAAGATTTCCATATGTTAGAATTCTTATTGTTGGAAAGGGTATAATTAAATTTAAATTAATTAAATTATAAGTCAGAGGTTCAGCTATAAAGTTTACAGTTAACTTATGACAGTAAGGATGAAACTTGTCAGGACCTGCTGATTTCGCAGCATCCAGTGAAGTCACTGTCACTGAGGAAAAATGTGTTGTATATATATATGTTAATATCCAGTTTTCACTGGACTCACCTGGGTGTCTGCTGTAGCTGTTCATTTTATGTGAGCTGACACTTCAGCAACCTGTCAACAAGTTCATTCAGTTTCTACATGTTGGGATCAAGATGTTATGACTTTCAGTTTCCTTGTTTGGTGGTGCAGACATGTTGGCTCCAGCTTTGTTCCAGATTCCACAACAGGGAACACAAAGAAGAGTCAAGTATCTGTTTCAATGTTTCATCGCAACAAGGTCCTTTGTATTGAGTGCAACAATGCTTATTACGTAATACTTCCCACTAATGCCCAAAATGTTACCTAAATCACAGCCTCATTTGTCATAATCCAGAGATGATATACTTGCTCAAAGACACTTCATCAGGGCAGGTAGTTGCAAACACAAAGACCTGATCCCAGTTCAGCTGAAGGATGCTCTTTCTTCTTTAAAGTCGAGCAAAGACTACAGACTACCAGTAAGGTGACACCCAGTGATGAGACAATAAATGTAACAAATATTCTTGTGCTCCTATAATGTTACTGTTTAATAGAGAAGTACTAGTTTTACTGTCTGACTGGCTCTGATTGACTGTCAGGGAAGGTATTTTGTGTCTGAGAGCAATGCCAGGAGACGAGGCAACGACACGAACATGATGAATCCCACACTCATTTAATTGCTGTTTTACAGTTCAGTGACAGCCATCAGCTAAATAAGCTGTCAACCGCTCAACGTAACAACTGACTCGCAATTATTTTACTGACGCAAAAACAACAGTGTTGCTTTTTTTCACAAAGTTTTTGTGATATCTTGTGTATTATGTTAATAAGTGAAGCTGCTACATTGTACCTGCAGCCATAAGGAGAGATCATATTACAGCTACATGTGCTGTCCATGTGCCACAATGCGCTTTGACAACCTATTTGTTGTTCACGTATTTTCAACATTCCCATTCATATTGCTTTTGTTTTTTTGAGTGTTCAACTTTGCAGAAGTAGTTACAACACCTTGTCTTATGCAATGTCGTAAAGAAAAAGCTTTGATTAGCTTGAAAGTGTTATGGGAAGTGTTAAGTCCTGTGTTTGTTTGACCCATCAATCCACCCCAACCGCTACGCAGACTTTGAACAGGGCTAGGAGACCTTTGAGGAGATCTTTGTTGTGGTCATGTGGTTTGAAGGGGCCAGCAGGGTCAATAATAACTCAACAATAACCTTGTTTCAAAGAATGTATTTTTATTAAAGGTTGTCTTCATGTCTTCATGCCAAATTGTTAGGTATTTTGCAACGTTACTTTTTTATACAACATTCCCTTTCCTGTTTCCATTGACATTTATATGTTCTCGTCGTTGTGTGGCCAGGAAAAAACACCAGCCATAAACCTATACCAACTCGCACAACAAGTTGTGTAACTTAAACAGCTGATGCCTCAAACTGGCTTCGACTAAACCTTAGAATGCATTTTTGCGACAAAGACTGTGGATTTTGGTTCCATTTTTTTTGCAGTATTGTCGCTTTGCAAAGGTATATCTGCACAGCCAGTACGGAGAGGAGAAATGATTGTGACCACATGGCATGTGAAAATTGTATTAGGATAGACTTCGTCTTAGTCTATATCCACGACCTTCCACTTCCAGGATTGCTCTGTTGCCGCCAGGAAATTCCACCGTATGTCCTTCTTTTCGGGCAGATATCCGTTCCGCTTTCTTTGTGTTGGAATTGTAAACTCCGGTTGATTTATGAGGACTATAGTTAACTGCTCCTCAGATCTCTGCAGGGTAAATCCAGACAGCTAGCTAGACTATCTGTCCAATCTGAGTTTTCTATGTTGCACGACTAAAACAACTTTTGAACGTACACGTGTTCCACCAAAACAAGTTCCTTCCCGAGGCTATTTTGCAGCGGCACCGGGGCTCTGTGCGGTGCCCGCCCAAGACGATTGTGATTGGTATAAAGAAATGCCAATAAACCAGAGCATGTTTTTCTCCCATCCCGGAATGCTCTGTGGACTCGCCAGACCCTCCTCCGCAGCGGTGTGGAGGAGGGTCTGGCAAAGCGAGACTAAGATAGACTTGAAAAAATCTGAACCTATCCTTTAATAATGACAAAAAAAGATATCAAGTAGTTCCAAAGGGTTGAAGCGGTGATAATTCAACCGCGTACCTGTTCCCACTTTGAACATTCATCACTGTTCAACAGAAGCACTCCGAAATTACAAGTTATGTGTGAATATTACAACCTACCTCGCTCTTGATGGTATTTGAGAAGAGGAAAATGAGAAGAGGAGAAGGAGGACGAAGAGGAGGGGAGAAAGGCCGGTTTGTCATAGGAGTCATCAGTAACTGTCGCCATTGTGCTGCAGGCTTAATTAACTAGCTTGCTCGTTAGCATTGCTGCCCCCTTTTTTCTCTCCCTCCCTCTCTACTCGCTCGCTGCTCTGAATAGGAACGCCTGATTATTCTGCGCTCCAGTCGCAGCCAATTACAGCCTCCAAATGGAACAACATTAATCAAATCTTTAGTATGGTGGCAAACTCCGAGGTATCAGATTGCAAAGGGACGCAAAACTAATATGTCACTGTCACCAGAGGTTGCACAGGCATTTAGCAGCTAGCATTAGAGAGACGGGTGAGACGGGCTATCACCTGGGTGTAATATGGAGCCTGATCTGGAAATCATTAGCATGACATGGCAGCTGAAACGCAGCCTGTCCTCACCCCACACTCATTTTTTATTACCCCCACACACACACTTTCCTCTCTCCACCCTCTTCCTCTGTTCATTCTCCTCAGCGGTCGGACAAGTGAGGAGTAGACTAGGATAAATTGGGGGAAGGAAGGGTGCAAACTGAATGAATAGAGAAAAGGAGACGTGAAGGGGTAATGAGAGGGGAACAGTAGGAAATGGAAGGGACAACTAAGGGGAACGCTGAGGGCTTTTCACCATCTTTGGACAGAAAAAGGAAGATAAAGAAAGAGAAGAGACATTTTCTGCCAGCGTGGCTGACGTGAATCTTGCTGGACGAGAACACCCAGAACTAAACGCTGCCATTCAGACTCTGGCCCCCCCAGAGAGTGGCAGTGGGTCTGAAGCAGGAGCAAGACCCACACGCACAGGACCATGACCATGACCCAGCAAAACTCTGTTTTGCCACCTCACTGGCTTCCCAGGGTTTGGCCCGAACCATCAAGCCACAGTTGGAGCCAGCCAGAGGACACTGCTGCATAATGGCCTCATTAGGACAAATGATTAAAGCCCAACTGAAATGTGCTAAATGCCTGTGTCACTGAAGTGGCCTTTAAACAGGCATAAATAAACAAGAGTTATGCTGAAGGTTTGGGTGTGCACCCTGGCAGCATTATAAATTAAAGGGTAATGATATTAAAAGCACAGAGTCGTTAAGATGCCAAGCGGAGACGCCATAAATCCAGGCGCGGGCTCCCACTGGCTGTCCCCATGCCGAGTAATTAAAGCAGATTTATGAGGCGCATTACATCAGTGCTAGATAGTTCATATATCGGCCTCCTGTATGGGACAGCCTGACAGGCGCCAAAAAATATTGTTTCGAGTTCCCCAGACCCTCGCGGCCGAGTGGCCTCTCCCAGCACTCCATCTTTTGTTGTCAGTCTTGCGTGGTCGTGATGGATGGACCGAGCCCTATCCTCCGTCACTCCCCTCACTTGTTCAGCTCCCCCCCCCTCCCCCCCATTCTTTTGCAATGGGAGACTTGTGACAGTGTCATATAGCTTTATCTTCCCACGGCAGGTCTTTTACACCCTCCTTCCTTTTTCGCCTTCTCACCAGGAGAAAACAAAGAGCACAAACACTAGGTGTGCCTTAATCTCGCTTTGCCGGACCTTCCTTCACTGCGCTGCGGAGAAGTGTGCAAAATCGTCTCGGTGAAGGAACTGGTTTTGGTGGAATATTTGCACCCCGCAAAAGAAAACGCCACATACAATATTGCATGAAGATAACTGTTCACATACATACAATAGAGAGAGCATTACGTGAGCTATTTAAAATAACTGGATACACGGTTAAAAGTAATTTTTTATATGTAGCTGCTGTTGTGCATTTCTAAATGCTTTCTGCATTTCTTCAATGTTATATAACATTTTAGAGGACTAACAGGCTGGAGTAGGCACCTTGTCTCATAAGATTCCATCACAGAATGTTGACATAGAAGAGGGTGGGGGGGTGTGAGCGCTGAGCAAGCAGGTACGAGAGTAGTGCGTTGTCGGCTATGGGAAAAGATGGATAAAGCTCTCAGGGGGCTAAAAATAGAAGAAGAAAAAAAGAGGGAAAAGGATATGGCATGTCAAGGGATGCAACAGCAGTTAAATAAGTGGATGGTGAAAGGCAATAGGTAGGATTTAAAGTGTGACGTCTGTGCTTGGAGGCTTGCAAATATTCATGTTAACAGACTAGCTAGCGTTTGCTAACACTGGGCATGTAGCAGCCAAATGGGGGTTTACAGCTAGCTTAGAATATGCAAAACCCAGGTTGCTGAGCTGAAAACTGGAATATATTAGGTAGCATGTACAATAAATGACAAGAGTCTGGAAAACATAACTAATGCTATAACTCTGGTTTACCATGGAATCGTGCATAGATTTGCTACCAAACTTGGAGGCTTGCAAATACTCATGTTAACAGACTGGCTAGTGTTTGCTAACTTAATGCAAACCAATGTTGCTGATAGCTACATTCAGATTTTGGTTAAACCTCTATGGTACCAATCCCATGCATGACATCTCTCAATGTTATTAAGGTAAAATAACAACTGGTAACTATAGCACAATAAATTACAAGAAGCTGGAAAACATAACTTATGCAATAACTCTGGTTTACCATGGAATCATTAATAGATTTAGTTTTACGTTAGCTGTTAGCTGTGCTGTTAGACATAAAGGCTATAGTTACATCTGTTGGGTGACATGGAAGCTGTAATTACAGGGTCACATCTATCTCTCTCTCTCTCTCTCTCTCTCTCTCTCTCTCTCTCGCTCTCTTTAAAGGTATGTGCTAAGTGGCTCTCCATATTTGTACTTTTTAAAATACAAAATTGTAATTTCACCAGCAGCACAACCTCACTGCATAATAGTTGTCTTATCTGATGCCATCACTCGGCTGATTTAAGAATTGAATTTAGGCTGCTATATTTAACAGTGAGTTCATTTCATTCAGGTGTGAGGATGGTGGATCAGGAAAGACAGGGGAAGACAACAGGTAGGTCTAACATTAGGTGGAAGTGTAGGGGGAGCCACTTGATACCAACAGATTCATTTCTTAATATTATTAATCCAGTAAAAAATGTGTCCGGTATAAGTCACTGGTAAAGGGGAGGCTGCTGTTGGCAAAGCACAAACATTAAGACAAAAATAAATGAAAAAAATGAAATGAAAAATAACACAAAATTCAAAGAAACCCTCATATATTCTGTATGGCTACCTATTTGTACCAAATGGACGTTACACTCCACTTCTGTCCTTCCAGCTGTATACCTATCCTCATAAAAATAAACCCATACATATACATTTACATAGTTGTACATGCTGTAATGGCTCTGTGGTTATGATCTTCTGTATATTTCAATAAAATCACTGTGCTCTTTAAACTGCGGATGAACCTTTAATGCCCCCACAGGAAACACACTCCGAAAGCCAGACAACTTAATTGGTTTGGCTGCATGTAATTTTAATAGCTCCTGTAATTAGGTTGCTTATTATAAAGATTCTAGTCATAAATCATGTGAAACAGAGTTCCACATACATTTCCTGTCATTAAAAAAATGTTGTTCCAGTGCCACTAGGAGTCACATGCAGGTAACCATTGGTCTGTAAAGGAAAGACAGAAACAGGGAGGTAAGAAAAAAGAAGTCAAGGTGCTAATTTTAACGACCTGCGACGCTTTTATTATCATTATTAATTAGTGCTTTTCAAGCAACAGATTTTAAATCAATATGAAGGAGTGAAACAAATTTCAGCGGCCATTCGGATCAATCTGGGGGAGTTTTAAATTTACATTAATGTCAGTAAATCCAAACCCGTTGCCATGGACCCGACAGGCTGAAAAGATGTGATGTGATTTCTAATTATGAGGACATGAATCTACGAACCATTATTCTTCTCTTATCTGCAGTCCGAGGATATTTGCAATCCATGAATGTTTTCCCCTTTTTACGTAAGACATGCTTCACACCTTCAGTATGCACATGCAAAAATGGGGTTTTTATTTTAATAATTACGTTAAGACCCCAAAACATAGGTTAAACACGCGCCAGTTAAATATATTTGTATGGACACTCGTACTATACACACATGTGGAGATACACACACAAACACACACACACACACACACACACACACACACACACACTCCTGCTGCGCGTGCCCTTTTCTCCATAGGTGTCCACCCCGGTTGCAGCATCACCATCTCCCCACAACCACCAGAGCCAGTTTGGAAGCCCAGTGCAACCCTCATAAATGTCTCCCTAAATTAACTGCTGTGACAACTGTTCCACTCCGCACTCCATAGGAGCAGAAACTAAGACTGGGAGTGAGTGTGTGTGTGTGTGTGTGTGTGTGTGTGTGTGTGTGTGTGTGTGTGTGTGTGTGTGTGTGTGTGTGTGTGTGTGTAGTCTCGCATTGCCAGACCTTCCTCCACAGCGCTGCGGAGGAGGGTCTGGCTAGTCCACACAGCATTCCAGTATGGGAGAAAAACATGCTCTGATTTATTAGCATTTCTTTAAACCAATCACAATCGTCATGGGCGGTGCTAAGCGCCGGACGGAGCAACGGTGCCGCTGCAAAATAGCTTCGGGAAGGAACTTGTTTTGGTGGAACACGTGTACGTTTAAATGCTGTTTTAGTCGTGCGACAGAAAACTCAGATTGGACAGATAGTCTAGGTAGCTGTCTGGATTTACCCTGCAGAGATCTGAGGAGCAGTTAACCGTAGTCCTCAGAAATCCACCAGAGTTTAAAATTCCAACACAAACAAAATGGAAGGTGAAGGCGGAATAGACCAGTGTGTGTGTAAAGCGGGCGCATAAAGGCAGCAGCGAAGAACTCCTGCTTTGTCCTTTAGAATAAAAGACCAGGGCCATATATTAAAACATAGCATGGCACTCATTAATTTTAATATCTGATGATGAGTTCATTGATCAAAGACTTGTTCTTTTCAGCAGGGACAAGTGTGCAGGCGCTGCTGTTTGGTCACTTATCACCTCAGTGGGGTAGAGGAACGGCGAGTGGGATGTGCAGATAGTATATACTGCAGAAAAGGGAGGCGTCTGTCATTTGGCCTCTTCAAGTAACCTACAAAACTTGAGCTTTATCTCAAAGGGTAACTACCGTTTTTGTCAACCTGGACCCTAGTTTCGTATGTTTTTGTGTCTAAGTGACTGATTGGAACAACAATCTTTGACATTGGTCCAGTATTAAGCAAGATCGCTGCAGTCGGCAGCAGAGAATCAAGCTACAATGTAAGTTAATCGGGCAATTGTCCAGCTTGTATTTACCTTCACAAAGTGCTCGTTTTGCCACTAACAGGCTCAGATTAATATTCAAAGTGTCTGACAACATTCCTACAGAGATAGACCTTTTTAGAACCTCTTTGAGACCTTTTTGTTTAACCAGAAACAGCTCTGAAGTCGCAAGCCCTAACCCCACCAGACTCCACTTCAAAAAGCGATGCTTTTAGCGTGTATAGAGACAACATATCTTCACATGTAAATCGGTAAACTATGTGTTTATTTTAACCAAAACTAGAGTTGTGATGGTTGGAAAAGTGGAAAGATGACCCAGAACGGCTTTTCATAGTTTTGTTTTGTTTCTGTCAACTTTGAATGAAGTGTATTTTACGAAGCTAAAATTACTGTTTATTGACATGGAGTCTGGTGGGTTTACACTGTAAACCCGAACGTTCAAAGTAATTAAATAGATTAAGTAGTGTATACTCAAAGTTTTAGAACAAGTTCTACTAACTTAATTTTGTCAAGTTGGTGTAACATGTTCTTCCTTTTTGAGTATTGTTAACTAATATTTTTTGATTAAATGGAACTATTTTGTGTATAAGTAAGCATAACTTAAAAACATAACTTAAGTACAATGTAATAGAATTGAGTAATAACATACTAAGAATGATAAAGTCCTGTTATTTCTATTGTTTAAAATAGGGATGATTTAAAAATAAACTGAATTTATATAGCACATGTTAAAATACAATAAAATCTCAAAGTGCTTTACCAAATAAGTAAAATCGATCATAATAAATAAATTGCAATAGCAAATGGTCTGAAATGCATTAGACATTAGTGAAGGACAAAATGTATTTATTTTTTGCTTCATCAGTTTAATGTAGCCTATATATTCTTTTTATTTTTATTTAAGCAGCTGCAGGGATAATTTTGTATGGAGAGTTAATCTCTGATTCAACCTGCGAAGCAGAAGGTGGCGCTAATTTGCACACTACACTGATTCCTTACCGCTCTTTGGAAAAACACAGAAGAAGAAAAGTTTGAACAACGCAGCAAGGCGGAAGCCGCAGACAGTAGGGTTGCAGAAACTACCTACGCAGCAGCAATCAGGCTCACTGGACTTACTGTAAGTTTTGAATGTTAATATTCATTCGCTTTTACTTCTTTTATACATTTTGTATGTGTTTGTCTCACAGAGCGTAGACCTTCTCCAAGCCCCCGCCTTCACTGGCTTATCACGGGAGTCTTGTAGGGATTGGCAACTTGTCAGATATAGGTTAGCTGCTAAAGAGCTAGCTAGCCACTTAGCCCTCCCCAATAACGTTACCAGAGACTATTTAGAAGGACTTTGACGTTACGCACTCCAGCAGCACAACTAGCGACATAGCTACCACTAACCGACTCCCTGAAGAATTTGACGACGGATGAATCTAGTAATCACACGCTCATTCCCCGCTTAAAGGTGGTGTTAGAAAATTAGTTGTTAGTAGAAGCACTAACAGACACCTGCATTGGGGCATAGTTAGTTTTTGTTGCTGGAAACTTTCAATAGTGCACAAAAGAGCATAAACGCCTCAAACTGAGTTCCTACACTGCAAGTCCCGCTCTCTGTGTAGCTTCTAGGAGCGCTAGTTTTAAATTCTGTGTGAGCAGACTGTCTGAGACACGGAGATTGCTGTTAACAGAACGAGTCAACTGCCCGTGCCTGCCTACTTGTGTTGCCTCGGTTTTAAAACAAACGACCCTGCTGGAGGCAAGCTGCTTTTCATGACAAAGATGAATAAAGTAAAAACCCTTAACAGTAAAGCTTTGGTTTGTAGAAATGGTATTATTGTTGATTAACCATGCACTAAGGTTCAAGTGTGGCTGCTTTTCTTTACAGTAATGTTAATTTTGCTTGATGGCTTTAGTAACTTGACACTTATGGGGATTAAATGAAAAGATCATTAACAGGGAACATTTATAAATGGAAGTATTTATAATTTGACACTCTTTGAATCTTTTAATTGTTCAGTTTCAGATCAGTTTATGCCTTTGCATCTTGCTGTTCCAGTTTCAAGAAGTTAAGGAAGATAACTGGAGATGTGATAACGATACCAGGTAATCCAATGAATGTGAATTCTTCTATCACCCCCTTTCCCCCGCCCTCTAAATACCAATAACTTGAATTGTTTTTTTTTCTCAGACAAGGTTTTAGTGTGGTAACCCCAAATCATACGCACTCCCACATACACACATCATTGTTTTTCTACTTGCCTGTTTGATCAAAATAAAGTGTTTTGCTGTATTTAAGTCAACAAATAATGAATGTGTTCTGTTCACGAATACTACTAATCATATTTTACTTAACTTTGTATTTGCTTGCAAAAATTGTTGAAGAAGACTGAGAAGAAACTGACCCTCATTAGAAAGATGATGGAGACCACATTTCCCCTACGCCGACAGACCATAGTGATGTCCTGCCCACCAGTGAACGACCTCATGGACCTCTGGCCTGCTCTTAAAATAGAGTCTGAGGTAATATGGATCAGCTCTCTCTTTTTAAAGTGAAAATTGTGATTCTTACTCATTTGGCTGATATTTTTGCTTTATGAATGTGTGCAAGATTCTTCAAATTGAACTGTTTTTTAATAAGTGTTGTTGCTGTATTCTCCTCTGGCTGTTATTTCTATGTAGTTGTATGCAGAGTTCCAGCGGATTACAAATCAGAACCTGCCACAACACGTGCTATGCTGAGCTTGACCGCTATCTTTCTCGACTGATGACCTTATTCAGACGGAAGGCATCAAAACTGGGAAGACAGCAGATGCTCTGGCTGAAATTTTAAAAATCCACGATGAACAGGTAAATAGATTTTTACACATTTCATAGGTTGAACCAGTAGAACATTGAACAGGTTCAATGATTGAAATGAGCTTTTGACTTTTGCAATTAGTCCACTTTGTTTGCCATTTGTCTGATTGCATTAAAGATGTTAACAGGTTATTTGTGGACATATGTTCTGTTTGGACTGTTTAAAATCAGCTTTATGTAAACTCTTCAGTATATGCAATTCTGTTTTTATCTGAATAGGAAATCCATGACATACACACCAAGCGCACTACTGTTCTCCACGTCCTTCCTGTGTATCTGCGTGAGGACGTCTCTGGATGTTTAAGAACCTGCACAGTGAGTCTCCTTAAGTCACTAACAGATTCTGCTGTGTATTATCCAACCCCGTAAATACTAACATTTTATTCAATGTTCAGTAAAACATTTTCTTGTAAATGTCCTTGGTTTCAGTCAGCACTTAGATTCTCTGGTATTTTGGCTGATTCATGTGTGCAGAACATGGATCTTATGTTTTTCAACTCTTACAATGAGACCCAGGTCTCTTTTGTAAAAGTGGTATTGGATTTCAATGGGACTTGGTTAGGGAAAGACAAATTATGTCATCTGTTCTGTTCCATGTGTTAGTTTGTGATTAGTATCTCTTTTTTCATTCATTCAGGATGAGTCTGATGAGCCAGAGCTTGATGGTGTTGCAAGTGGGCCTCATTACTTTCATCGGTGACCATGGTACGCAAGTCCAGTCCACTACCACCCTGTGAGAATCACTGTCGTCATTGAAAGTGATGCCGTGGTCAGCCTTCCCAGACTTGGCGATGCCTTCCTGGTAATCTGTGGAGTGATCTATGCACTACACCTCAGCTATCCCAAAGCACTGACCAACACTTTTGAATTCACTCTAAAGATTTAACTTGGTCTAGAAAGTGGTAAACTATCCCCGAGGTTGCAGACCCTCAAGAATGAATTGATGTAGAAACTCATCTGAAAAAAAGGCTGCAGGGTAAAGCATTATAAAAGGCTAGTTCAAAGTTATCTCCTTTTGTCTAAATAATGCCTCAAAAAGTTACTGCACTACTGCAGGTGTTCAGCCAATAGGCCCAAACTACTCAATATGCCTTTGTTCTCATTAATATAATGCAAAAGTAACGCTAATGTTTTGTATGTTTTAATGTTTTTCTTAACCATTGTGGGCTGCGCAAGATGACTCACATTTCACTGTGCATTTGATATGGTTTGTAAAACATTTACATTTTAGAGTTTTAAGTGAAAATGTTCTTAAACTCTATAGAATATTTGAAATTTCATCCAAATTGCTGCCCTGTCGCCTTACTCAGGAATTAGCAGGGAAGCCAAAAGCAGTGTTTTTTTTTTTATAGCTGTAACGAACGATAACTTCATTTTGGTATTATTGTTTTTGATTACTCCGATTATTTTCCTGACTATCTGATTAGTTGTCTGGTCAATATCAGAAATGTGTGATAAATATTTATTTCCTAGGGCCTTAAAGAAACATGCCTACCGTATTTTCCGGACTATAAGTAGCGCTCCAGTTATAAGTTCCCACAGTCAAAAATGCGTCATGAAGAGGAAAAAAACATATATAAATCGCCCGGACTATAATTCGCATTTATTTAGAAATGTATTTCACAAAATCCAAAACTACACAATAGCACCCAGAACAACAGGCTGAATACGGTAGGTGTCCGGTATGTTAACGTAACACATTAACAGTTATTAAACTATACAATAGCACACAGAACAACTACCAGGGGACGACGTAGCGAGCTAACTGCACCGTTGACAAGCCTCTCCCAGCGCAGCGTTGTTCAAGCACCCATGTGTGACTTGTTCCTCCAGCTCTGGCCATCTTGCTTTCAGCCCCGCGATTAGCCGATTAGCTTTCTTTGTTTTCTTCATTGCATAAGAGTCACCTTTTCCAGTCCCTCACAAGTTTCTCCCTGGTTTCAAACTTTCTTTCTGCTGCTCGATTACCGTTTTCCGCTGCATATTTTACTACCTGCAGTTTATCTCTTTTCTCTTTCTCAGTTGTCTTTAGGAGCAGCATTCTAGTTGTCACAAGCATAGAGCCCTCTTGCGGCTGTAGATGGTAATGTGTTCAGTATGAATTAACATTTAAAAACATGTTAAATTATATATATTTTGATATACAAATTCGCACAAGTCACAGGACCAGCCAAAGTAGGAAAAAAAGTGCGACTTATAGTCCGGAAAATACGGTACTTATTGGGATTTATTCACAGTATCCCCCAGAGTTAGATAAGTCCATACATACGCTTCTCATCTCTGTGGGTAGTGGTATCTCTGTCTGACGCACCCATGCCTAGCTTAGCACAGATCCTGGAGGTATCTGGCTCCATCTATGCTCCTAATAAGTGACAAAATAACGCCAACATTTTCCTATTTACATGTTGTGATTTGTACAACATGTGCTAAGCTAGGCTAGCGAGTGGGTGCGCCGAACAGAGTTACAACACACACTGAGATGAGAAGGGTATTTATGGACTTCTCTAACTCTGGAGGATGACGGTGAATACAACAAAGTCCCATTAAGTCGCGTGTTCGTTTAAGTGACCAGGAACACATTTGGAAGGATAGGATCAGAGAATTTTGAGTTTTTCTTCTTAAAAATCTCTCAAATTTATTTATTTATTTAATATACAATTAAAGTATATAAGTATATTTTAAAATTATTTTTTATTTTAATTTATAAATGTTTTTCTATTTCATTTTAACATGTAACTGTTCAAAAGCAGACGTTCACGACTTTAAGATATATTAAGTTAGTTAAACTTAATGTAAGTGAGGCAATCGGTTGCCTAAAAATTTTTAAGTTTTGAATCACATGTTTTTAAGTAAACAAACTCAACATATTTGACTAATGTGTACTTAAAACAATGACAAAACAAACTAATAAACATTGAGTTTTATTAACATAAAAATTGTGTGGTTGTGTACTTATTTTTTTAAGTTCTGTGAACTTATTCCTGTGGTTTGAAAACTCAAAACTGTAAGTCATAATAACTGAAAATAATGGAGTTCCCTTAACAGAAAACTAAGTCATATTAACTGCAAATATTTGAGTTGAGCTAAATGAGCACTTTTAATTTAACTGTTATCAAAAGGTACAAGTAGCAATTCAACCAACCTTTTAAGTTCGGAAAATTTTGACTTTTAAGTTAATCAACTTAAAAAAAGTGAGGCAACTGATTGCCTCACTTTTTTTGAGTTCTGGTAACTTATTCGGGTTTACAGTGTAGCGAACGCAATTTCGCGGATGTTTTTAGTTGCATTTGTTTTCGGGGATTGTGTGCTTTTCTTTTTGCACTGTTTGTGTATTTGCAGCGCGTTTGTGTATATGGTTGTGTTGTGTGTATTTGCAGCGCATTTGCTAAATGCTGCGCATGTCAGTCCTTCCAGAAAAATGCTGAGTTTTTTTGTGATTGTTGCGGGCAAAAATTCTTGATTATGCGGCACGTTTTCTTAAAAAATGCAATGGAATATGCGGGATATTTATGCAATTTTATGCGATGAAATTGCGGGAACTTGCAAAAACTGCGGGAACTTGCAAAAAGACAAAAAAAGTGATTTGATGACATAATTACGTCACTTTATAACGTTCCCATGGCAACAGGGGAAAATGGCTGCTCTTGTGTGAAGTAAACACAACATTTTTCAACTTTCTGCTAAGATATATGTGACTTTTTTGCAACGAAAATGCGGAGATTATGAAATCATGCCAGTCCCGCATAATTTGCGCGAAAATCAGCAATTTATGCGGCGAAAGTGTGACGTATTTGAAAAAATGCGGCCCCCGCATAAATATGCATAAAAATGCGATTATGCATTGAATTATGCGATCGCATAATTGCGTTTTTCTGGAGGGACTGGCATGTGTTGTCAAAGTTGTTTTCTTAATTTGCTTGTGTTTTGTCTATTTGCATGTGTTTTATTAAGTTGCAGTGCGTTTGCCCCCATCAGCCACCGTAGCATTGAGCACTGGCACCGGATATTAATCATGTGTTGCAGATTCATCCATCATAAATTATAAATTCCAAGGGATAGTGGGATGCCTGATCAGATACCTAAACCACAGAAACTGGCTTCTTCCAATGCAAACTAGATGCATGTTTTTCCTCAACTTGTACCTATACACCTTGTACCTGTACACCTTGTACCTGTACACCTTGCATTGTTTTCAACCATATCTTGCATAAAAGCATTTTACTTTTTTTGTATTTGTCATCAGCAAAAACTCAGACTTATATAGACTTGTATAGTGTTGTTGTCCAGTGAAAACCATTCATCTCCAAATTTGGAGAATGCTTGGAGACAATTATTTCACTTAATTCGCTAAATAAATCTTTGCTGCATGTCATTCCCCCTCTCTCCCCCCCCCCACCTGTCTTCAGCTGTCCTGTAAAATTAAAGGCCTAAAATGCCCCAAAAAATATCTTTTAAAAAAAAAAAGAAAAGAAAAATATAGCATTGTGGGTGGCTAACAGAGCATTTTATTAAGATAATTTCTTTCAGCTCTGTCACCACTAAACAAACGGTGGCCAACTGCACTTCTTATCTTGGCTGAGTCTAAACTATTTCATTCAACTTCTGTCTTTTTTTATTGTCTCTGTTTCAGACGATGTTCTGTCCCCTAACTTTTCTGTGTTCCAAAAATGTTGTTATTATTCATTTCATGTAGGTATTCATCTTTTTCTTCCTTTTGGCATCAGCTCACTTACCCTCAGTTACAATAAAGTGGACCTTTGATCGGAATTATTAAGTATTCACGTATGGCAGTGAGCAGGAAAATGAATGTTTTTTTCACAGCACCTGCGAAGGTTGACACTCCGCACGAGTGTGTGATGGCGCTTGAGGACTGATCCGTCTGCCCTAGCAGTGTAAAGTATGACTAGTGTCTGTGTATGTAAATACAGCAGTTGTGTTTCTGTTACTGTCTGCACTGAGCCTTATTTTGCTTACTGTGTAGGTTTTTTCATGTTGTCTGAGGGGTGCGGTACAATTTCTATGGGAGAGAGGGACGCAGCAGACAGCAGAATGAGAATGAGAGCAGTGTGCAGCAATGAGAAGCACAGCCACTCCATCACTGTGATAGGCCTTGTCATTTCTCTCTCCCTCTCCTGCTCCTGCGCTCGCCGTCTCCCTCTCTTCCACTCCCAGTGGTAAGGGCGGTAAAGTGTAAAGTTCACTCCTGCCTAATTTATCAACAACCCCCCCCCCCCCCACAGCCCTGTACAATCATTACCGACACTGACACAGCACCCCCGGCCCACGCCCTACCCTCATTTATTGTCTTTTTACAGCAAGGAAGCAGCATCAATTAATTAAAGGCTAAATTGCCCTATGTCCCCAGGATATGCAGACGGGCAAGGGTGGTTTAGGTGGGGTTGGGTAGATTTGGGTAGGGTTAGTGTGGGTGCTAGAAGGAATTGCATAATTGTGTTGCAAGTTTAGACGCTTCACATTAACATTACCAGCCTTCTTTTTTTTTGCGGGGTCTGCCTCAATTAAAACAAATTGTTGATCGTTAGTGCCTTGTGATGAAGATCATTTTCATAAAATAATTTTATTGCTGGATTTCCGGTTTACTATGAAGCTGGTCATATTCAAAATTTTTGAAGAGAGGGTAATTTTGGGTTTTTTCAACCTGGACCCTATTTTCCTATGTTTTTGAGTGTAAGTGACTGATAGGAACAACAATCTTTTATATTGGTCCAGTATTAAGCGTAACCGACACAAACCGGGCTGGAATGTAACCCTATGGGGCAAATGTGCATTGTCATTTTCGTCCACTAAAAGTGCTGTTTTTTTCCACTGACAGGCTCAGATTATTTTAATCTGAGGCTGTCAGTGGCCAAACAAGTACTTTTGGGAGCGTAAATAGAAAGTGCACAATTGTTCAATAACTCACATTGCAGCTTGTTTCGCTGACTGCTGACAGCAGCGATCTCGCTTAATACTGGATTAAAGATAGAAAAACATCCAGGTTGAAAAAAAACCAAATGACCCTTTAAAGTGCTCATATGGTGCTTTTTGGCCCTTTTTTCGCCCTCATATGGCGTGTCCGTTCATATTTCGGCTCCCATGTTAACAGTTTAGATCTTACACACTGCCTGCGGCTCGAGCCACGCCGAAAACGCGTGCATGCTAGAAATAGAGCCGACGCCTGTTTTTCACACGACACGCAAGCGTGTTGGAAGCGTTAATATAATAGAAAATAGAATAGGAAGAGATGTTTATATGTCATTTTGACACGAATACATATTAATAAATGACATGTTGATGTTTGAAAGTCTCTAGGTTTTGATATAAATGCAGATATAAATGTAATTAAAAAATATATATTATCTAATTTTGCACGAAATATTCTGTAGCCTATTTTGCCATCAATACTGCCGAAGTTGTCTTTGCTGTAATCAAATCAGTATATATTTATGTTTAACGTGGTGTTTCATTTTATCAATGGGAAACATACATGTGTACAGACAAGGCTAGCAGCAGCAGCGCCGCGTCAGACACGTTTCTGGTGTGTAAAGACAAATGTGTAAAATCCACGCAGCCGCCACGCAGCTGACACGCAACAGAAACGCCACGCTCACGCCACGCTCACGCCACGCTCACGCCACGCTCACGCCACGCTCACGCCACGCTCACGCCACGCAGGCAGTGTGTAGCCGGCCTTGTCTAGGCACTGCGCATGTGCGACTCCCAACAAAGATGGAACAGAAGTGAGATGCCTCACTCGGTAGCTACAATGGAGAGCTCAACACACAGGGTGAAAAGAGGAGCTGCAGTGGGTTGTATTTTTTGTATGTTGGAAAATAAAAAAATTTTAATCACAAAATAAGAAAAAAATATATACATGACAAACAAGACAGAGAACAACAAAATGAGAACAGAAGAGATGCAATAACAGCCAGACTGCTTTTGACCTAAATATGGACTAACTAGTTCTGGGTTTATTTGGTATGATAACGTAGCAGGCCAGGTGACCAATACGCCCTCAGTGCGTCCTAACAGGTGCTTCAGGCTCAGTGCCCTTGTAAGGGCACACCCCACAGTACACTGCTTGGCAGTTTACTCTCTCAGTCACCCAGCTGCACTGCACGTTTATAATACTCTCATAAGTACGCTACAGATGGATGTGGGTCCCCTCGCCGCCGCTCCCTGGCTTATGATTAATGAGCAGCACTTGGAGCCGCATGTGTTGCTGCCTCGCAGCTCCGACATGTCTTTCCGGACCCGACATTTTGTATCCTCTGTAATAAATGAGCTCCTTGGTGTCGTTCATTACACTGTTCCACTGCCAGAACTCTCCCATGCATATTCCTCTACACTAAGCCTCCTGCCATGCTTGTACTGCGCGTGGGTGTCTGTGTCACTTTGCATCTAACTCACTTATCGAGACAGCTATCCAGTGAAATGCATGCCGAAGGGAATGACTTGACTGTAATTTGGGACCGTTTTCAAAGGGAGACAAGTCAATAGAGGAAGACCTGACAGCCAAAGAAGGAAGGGTTTCAGCGCTCCTGTAGAGAACAAGCTGCATAAGAAGCCCTCGCCCAGCAGGAAAGTAGCCACTTTTCTGCTGTGCAGGCACACTGATATGACAATGGCCTAGTAATCATTGTTCCCCCTTTCTGAAGTTATAGCTGTAATTAGGTCTGTCGGAGAATGGAATCCATTTGTCTGACCGTGCTAGCCACAGTCAGTCGACTGCATCGGCACACTCGTACAGGAGCACACACACCCACAACGACGCACCGCAATCCACACAGATACACAACAAACTCTCGTACGCCTTCATATAAACACACTGTCGCACACAGATACACACTCCCTGCTACTCAGCACTCTCTCAAGGGCACGTTCCAATAAAGCAGCATTGGAAAACAGCCATCTGATGGATTGGACCAGGAGACCGCAGCACAGGCAAATCCCCTAATGTGGCATAAATAAGGCTGCCGTGCGCCCATCGCTCTCTACAGACAATGTAAATTATATTGTCAGGCGCAGTCACTTCCCGCTCGCTGTGCAGCTAACAAGAGTCACCTGCCAAGGCTCGACAAGGAGAGGAGGAGCGACCGGTGGGAAGGGATAGGGGAATTAATTAAAGCGGCAACACATAAGCAGATGCATGCATGCACACGCGTATAAACAGATGCATTCGCACACAGAGTCACACATACAGGTAGTGCATAGGCGTTTGATTTATTTCCCTTGCTCCTGTGCGCTCCCCTCCCTCTCCTGTGGCTCCCAGTGAAGGTCGATGCGACAGCTCTGCTGAGGAATGGAGGCAATGCTGCTCAGCCATTTTGGAGCTTAGTTGCCTTCATGTCTGCCTGAGGCCTGCAGATTCTCAGGGGGCTGGCAAACTCAACGCAGAGGTCTGTGAATAATGTCAAGTGTGATACATTGACTTCCAGTGGTGGAAGAAGTATCCAGATCCTTTACTTAAGTACTTAAGAACTAATAACACACTGTAAACATACTTAAGTAAAAAAAGTAAAAGTCCTGCGTTGAAAATGTAACTTAAGTAAAAGTATGTAAGTATCTTCAGGAAAATGTGCTTAAAGTAGTATAATTAAAAGTACTCAATGCAGAAAAACCTTCACATTTTAGAGACTGGAAACAAAACAAATCAAAAAAGTACTGTCAATCAGATTAGCGTTTAATTGGCTAATCGTTTCAGCAGTTGTAGGTCTATATATTGTTGGATACTGTAGTTTACTTTATAATAAAACATATTTTATAAACTACATGTGTTTTGTGTGCACAAATCTTAATTTGTAAAGTAACTAAAGCTGTCAGATTAATGTAGTGGAGTAAAAAGTACATAATTTCCCTCTGAAAATTAGTGGAGTAGAAGAAGAAAGTAGCATGGAATTAAAAGACTCAAGCAAAGTACAAGTACCTCAAATTTGAACTTAAGTACAGTACTTGAGTAAATGTACTTAGTTACATTCCAAAGGTGTTGACTTCCATCAATTCAGAACTTCTCACAGCTGCCTTGGAATGATTCAAAGCCAAGCCAAGGACGAGAGATTTAGTGTCAGTATTACCCTACGTTGGCTGTTCTTTGTCTTCCTCTTCTCTTCATACAGTCTTTTACCAAAATTGACCTTCCTGTCTATCGGCTCTCCGTGCAGCTGTTCTTTGTCAGGTTGGTTCCAAGACCTTGTCAGACCACAGCTGTTTTATCCTTGCCAAGCTTGTGTCCTTACAACAAGGCTTTGTTGCCATGGAAGAAATCAATAAGACCTGTCAAATAATTCTGCTTGGGTATTCCTCTACTCCTTGTTAAATGTAGTGACTCATTTTTAAAGTTGTAGTGAAGATGCAGTGATATGCTGATGACAAGCCGCTATAGCCTCCTAGAAATAGCATGCCATTGATGCCAGAGCAATAAACAGACTTTACAGGCTTCATTGACAAACTGTTAAAGCGAGCATGTAGCACATGTAAATGTTTCTCAATAGGTGTGAGCCTAAACCTAGAGTAGACTGTGCAGCCCTCACAATTACAATGTTGACACATACATAGGATAGGAGAAATGCTAGAGAACAAACAGCATCTTTCACACATCTGTATTCCCACAAACACAGAAGCCCACAAGTGCTCCTTCCTAGCAAGCTACCATGCATAGAAACAGCTTTACCGTCTCTCTGTCAAACATTTCCTCCCATAGCCAGCTAAAAAAGTGTTTCCCGACGCTGACAGGCAGAATGGATGGCCTCCATTACGCCTGGCTACAAACACATTCCGCCAGGATGAAGGGGTCGTAAATTATCCTGCGAGCGAGCAGCCCAGGCCGCAGCCGAGCCAACAACCCCCCCTCGCTTCTAATGGGGTCGGCCCATCCACAGCCTGCACCGCACTGAATCACACACCACGTACCCAAACATACACTGTCACCTGTGTGTATATACAGTTTGTGTGTATATGTCGTTGAAATGGAGGAAGGGGGCTCTTTAAATCAAACACTTGGGAAGAAGTCCTTGAATCATCTGACTAAGTGAGATTTAACAAAGACATGCACGGTAATAAATAGCATGGTTATTCTTGGGATTTCTCGTGACTGAGCACAACAGACCTATGTTACATTACAGCACAAAAACTACTAATAACAGGCAGGGGTGGGCCTGAAGTATGATTGGCCCCTCTGGTGCCCCCCGCCCCCAGTCCATTGGGCTAGAGTACTGTTAATCTGACAAATTTGATTTCCATTGGATCAGAGTACTGTCACATTGCCTCCCTTTCTGCCAATCACTGCCTTTCCATTTGGATATATACTTTAAACGCACATTGTATGGCAACTGTGTACTTTGTTGAAATTTTGAGGCCAGTTTGGAAATAGAAATATATTGAAGTCACTGTAGAGCACTTGTTGCTGTAAGAAATAAATTGTGTATTCCACTTTATTTCTGTTCTGTTTCCTATTAGCTGAAACTGTGTACTGCAAGGTTTTCTTTGTTGAAATTAGAGGCAAGTTTATTGTAAGTGTATTACAATTAACTTCCCAGCCCTTGTCACATGAATAATTAATGTTTCCATGATGACTATCCAACTTTTTGCCTTATAGAGCAAAAAGTGCACATAGAAATGTCTATTGTATTTGGATACACAATTTGTTGAAAATAGCAAAATGACATTGTGTTGTTCTATCCTATCCAATATTTCCTATATTCTTAAGAAGATTTTCTATGTTGTACTCTGATAAAATGGGCCCCCCCCTGAATGATAATTAGTCCCCCCCTGTGCCACCCCACTTAAAAAATCCTGGCAACGGGTCGTACACTGACAGGTCTTATGCTGTGAAGCTGGTGGGCGTAACTGTAGAAACATCAGCAGTATGTCAGGTCAAATTCAGTTCACATGACACAAGTAGTGTTGGCAGCTGGGAAGCCATCAGATAGGCCGAGACATTGCCCCGTGGCGTGGTTAAATGCTAAGTGTGAGTGCGTAAATCATTACATGCAAATAGGAAAATGTCATGCGACATTGTGTTTCCACTAGGTAAAGCTTGTTCTTCTTGTGTGACAGTACCCTCCCAGTCTCAGCCTGCAGCACTGATAGGAATCTAAGTACTCCCTTTTTGCCAGTCGACAACAAAACCCCCCAAAGGAGAAATCTATACACTGTAACCTCTCTTCTTTCTCGTGACATCTCATCCACATATTTGTCTCTGACGTTTCTTTTCACACTGCTGGGAAATTCCTGAGAGACCTGTTGCTAAATAAATGGATACGCAAGGATGGGACATTTTTTTGTAGCTTAGACAAGTGTGTATTTGGACTCTTGGGAGTTTGTGTATTTGTGGATTCATTCCTTGAATACAGTTTCTCTATCAGGGTACATATTTTCACATAAATATAGAACGGTCTTTTGACCATGTCGATGATTTTATTATTCACTCTTCAAGTTTTTGTTAATTTGTTATCTGCTGTTATTGAATTTGTCTGACATCCGATACCACCCATCCTGTAGAAATAAAGTTTCATCAGAGGGTTAATCTAAAGGGTCAGTTCAGTTAAAAAAAAAGATGCTCTGAACACGTGTGATCGCCGCATTGGAAAAATTACATTCAAAGAAAAATAATTTGCATTAAATAAAAATAAAAAAGTTTCCTTGTCAATAGTCATGTTTCCGTCAACGTATTTTTATGCACATATTGAAGTATCGCATTAAACAATGTTGATGAAAATGGTCATATTCCCCCAAAAAAGTTTTTAAGCTCGCTTGCATTGGTTTTTGCCTTTTTCGAAAAATAGTTAATGCACAAAATGGGAGATGGAAACAGCTTTGCCGAATAAAATGTGACGTAGCGAAGATGTAATTAACATGACTGATATCCCTGTATCCATCGGATGGGGGAAGGATCAGGATATGGGTCCCATACGCACCGTACACTTGTGCATAGTGGAGTTGCGGTGCGCTATAGCCTGTGCCTCAGCCACGTCGGGTAAATTGAAAAATTGGTTCAATAGCTTGAATGGTATGGCCCTGCACACCGCGTATACACAGCGGTGAGCGGTTGTCTCGCTGACACCAAATGTCTCTGCCACAACCCTGTATTCTGCCCAGGTGGCCAACTTGTGAAATGCTACCTCTCTCCATTGAGCCAAAGAACTCAACTTCTAAACTGCAATCTACAACCATGCGTAAAGTCAACTTGTGACTCAGCTTCAGCTAGTTGTGTTTATTCGGTTTGTTAATATGCTCAGCCAAAAGTAGTTAGGTTATCTTGTTAGCATCAGCATTCTTTTCCTCAAATCATCAAGCGCCTCTATTACCAAAGCTAGCAGCCAAGATGTAAGCCAGCTGTAGCACCTACATATAGAGGCAAGCCAACAGACAAGAACTCGGTCTAGAAATTTATCTTAATATGTGTGTGTCTGAGAAACGTTTCGCTTAATCTCGAGGCTGTATAATTGTGCAAAGACGTCGTTGGTGCCGCACTGGCACCATTTTTCTTGGCCCGAGAGCCGGTTCTTTGGCTGTCAAAACATGAATAACTGGTTCAAGAATGGGCTTCCAACCGGCCTTCGAACTGCCTTGGTCGCTGCTTACGGCTGATTTATGCTTCTGCGTTAAATCAACACCGTGGGTACGTACGTAAGTACGTGGATATACGGACCCTACAGCGTAGCCTGACGTGCACCTCTCAAAAAATTTAACTACACATCGCGGGAACGCACATCGCTCGGCCGTGGCTTGGTAGCGTTGCATTTCCCCCGACTCATTTACGTGTTTTCCTTCTCAATAAACATGAATTGAAGGAGAGGGTTAACTTTTCCTGCTACAGATTTCCAACTATGGTTAGAAGGCACATTGGAGACCCTGCTATTCGACGCACACACCAACACACAAGTCTAAACTTCAGGTCACTTACTGTACGTAAGCTATGACGAAAGCTCTTCGTGGAGCCTCCGCAGAACCATAAATCAGCCTTCAGGCTCTCACCACGCGGCAGCCAGCTGCAGGGTCCCGCCTGAGGTGGAATGGACCCTGGTGACAGGTCACATTATACCTGGGTGCTGACAGGAGGAAAGGGGTCAGCCATGCTGTCACAGCGGAGAGGGAACAGAGGAGGTGACGGGAGTGGGAGGAGGAGGAGGAGTGCTGCTTTCATCGGGCCCTTTCTTGAGTGACAGGCGGCACAGCTGTGACACTGGTGGTGCGTACGTGGCCTTGAGTCTACACAGACAGGGGTGGAAAGAGTACCACGGGAATGTGATGAAGGGAAGACCCAGCAGCCAGAATTCTGTTTACCCATACCGAATAGGTTTTACCACCCTGTCATCAATCTTGATGACATAAAATGTACGGTATGGTATGGTAATGTAAGGTCTTTCACAGGTCAAAACATAAAATAATCTTTTTTTTAATAACAGTAACGACTTGCATTGTTGTAACCAATTTGAACGAGTGACGGCCTATATTTTTAATACATGTAAAAAAATGTTGTAGCTTATAAAATAAAATAAATTTAAGTAACTTAAAAAGTGTAAAGTTACTAAGAAAAGTTACTAAAAACGAATGTGTTACAGTATACTTAGGCTATTCTATGTGCATGATAATAATCAGAACATATTTTCATTGTAAAGTAAAGGGATTAAAAGCAGTTTCAATTTGTGATATTATAAGCTGCTGTTATAACCACAGATAAATGTCACTGTTATGTCACAATAAGGCTATAACAACATGATGGCCAACTAGCTAGCAAGGCCAGCGCATGTAGAAGAATTATGCTAGCGCAAGATACAGCCTAAATGGTGTAAGTGGATAGCTTTTTGGCTAATATCATCTGCGTATACATTTTAGCATTTAAGAAGTAACTAAAACGCTTTGTTAAATTGTAAACTTGTATTTTGTGCTATTTTTGGTGAACTACAAAAATGTATTCCTATTGTCTGAGCCCAGATATTGCTGGATGGTGTATGGTTTTTCCCTAAATTGGGCTCAGTTCACACTTCAGTGCTTAAAATGAGCAGCTGGTGTTTGGTTGCAAAAGCATCTGTGCTAAACATCAACTGTCTATAGATTCACTGATAAAAATGTTCACATTGTCAGTAAAAAGGCAGATTTGAGACACTCCCCCCTGAGTATACTCTCGATTAGATCCAATTTCAACCCCGTTTCTCCGCTTTTCACTTTATGTCAACATCTTGCATGAAGATATACCTCAAGTCTGAGTACACGTACTGTGCACGTGCATGTCATTAATGGAAATGAAGTGACTCCCTCTGCTATCCACTACATCCCAGATCCTTCTTACGTAATGTTCAGCATATCAATCCTACATCCTGAAAATAAGGCTCAATGAACAAAATCTTAAATGTAATAGATGACACTAGAGGAAAGCCAGGTCATTGCGTCACCAAATCTTCTTGATCACATGCATCTACTGGGTTACGGATAGGAAGCGAAACGAGGGAGAGTTCCTGTCTCTCAAGGCTTTGAAGAGTCAGAAGCAGGAAACTCTGTGATGGATCACTAGCGGTCAATACTTCTAGCAATGTGCTTCTGGTGGTTATTCGTACATCCGTTTCCTATTGAACTGCCACCTTTGCGTAAACAGTGTTCGGGAACAGGGTCAGGTCACCCTGGCGATTTGTTTCAGTTCACTGGTCAGTGTTGTAGTCCACATACAAATAGGGCTTACAGATAGAGTAATTTTTCCTCTTCCCGTTAAACTCCCTAAAATCAAATTTTTAATCTCAGTTTGTATAACTCTGTTGGAGGGGTAAACACTGTTCTTCCAAAAGTTTGGTGATTTGCTAATGTTGGTTGAGAAAGTCTAATGTATATTCCTGTGTTAAATCGATGCCGTAGGTACGGTACGTGTAGATACGGACCTACGCCGTACCCTACGCCGTACCCTACGCCGTACCCTACGCCGTACCCTATGCCGTACTCCCTATGCCATACCCTACACCATACCCTACGCTGTAGCCTGACGTGCAACTAAACGTCGCGGCGATACCTTGGCCGTGACTTTGTTCTCCTTCTCCATAAACAACATGAAATCAAGGAGAGGGTTAACTTTTCCTGCTCCAGATTTCCCAAAGTGGTCAGAAAGCACAGGGGAGACACTTTGTGTCTCTCACTATGACTCTAGAGTCGCTACTCGCTCCGAAGCTAATCCCCATCACTCTCTCACTCGCTCTACCATATATTTATATATATATTATGGTATTTGGGAATGCCCAACTATTCAGCCCTTCTGGAGAATCATTTTTGGAATATTTAGGTAACTGGGCCGGAAGAAACCTACCAATATCTCCAAGACTTTGTCTATTAGATGACAGAAGTCAATTACACAACATATCAAGTAAAGAGTTTTCTGTAATCATGGTTGCCATTACAGTGGCTGCCAGGATGATACTTAAAGGACAATTCGCTAGTAACGAACTTTGAATTTCGACTGATAACTTACTTTGTCGACGTTTTTGGAACATGTTAATGAGTTTGAGCTTGACGGCGGTTAGCGACCGCTGGTTAGCTTACAATGCTAGTTTGGGGTATATGACACTAAAAAGTCAGTAATTATCTAATACCACTTCAAGGCTCGAAATATCACCAGACATTAACGTTCGCATATAGGGTCTCTAATCAGAAACCAAGCATTGACAACATTGTAAGTGTACAGATAGTTTATTAAAAAAGATAGATTATAAAGACAGTCACTTCATGTTTACTTGCGGGAGCCATCTTGGAAACCAGTCATGACTAGTCGAACATAGTGCAACGTGGAATCTCCGTAGACAGTATGGGAATTTACACAGCGCTTGTTTTTCGACTAGTCATGACTGGTTTCCAAGATGGCTCCCGCAAGTAAACATGAACGCGACTGTCTTTATAATCTATCTTTTTTAATAAACTATCTGTACACTTACAATGTTGTCAATGCTTCGGTTCACATTTAGGGACCCTAAATATAACGTTAACGTGTAGTGATATTTTGAGCCTTTTTAGTGGTATTAGATAACGACTTCATTTGAGTGTCCTTATGCCCCATATAACTAGCATTGTAAGCTAACCAGTGGTCCGCGGTAGTCTCGTCAAAGCTCCAAACTCATTCGATTAGCATGAAAACATGTCCCAGAGAGCGACAGAGTAGGTACACATCAGTTAATAACCCCTAGGTTTGTTTTGCGCTGGAATTGTCCTTTAAACACTGGAAAACACCTAAAACCCCAGGATTAAAAGAATGGGCTAACACCATGATAAAGACAGCTTCATATGAGCATATGCTAAACAGGATAAACACTGTAAAAAAAGATAAAGCACCAGCATGGGATAGATGCATCACACTGACTGATAAACCTGTATTATGGCTGCTAATTATTACAATATTGATGTGCCCCAAAAGCTGCTGATGTTATGGTCTTGATTTTGTAACTGATTATATATTATTATTATTTTTGTATTTTTGTCTATGGTTAGGACTCGGTTTGTATTGTAACAAGAAATGTCTCTGTATGCAATACACTGAACTGTCATGCACCAAAGGAAAAAGCAATAAAAAACTTGAATTACAACAAAAAAAGAATTCAAATCACAAAGTCAACGAGAGATGAGCGTATCTGACTCAAGATGTTATCACTCATAATTTCTGACATGCTGAAAAGTACTATTTGACCGGAATTAACATGTATATTTCCAAATTGTTCTTGCTTTTTTCACTTGTAATCTTAATCCTTACATGCATTTGTTTTGTTTAAGATCATTTTTTGGGGGGGCATTTTAGGCCTTTATTTCAACAGGACAAATGAAGACATGAAAGGGGGGAGAAAGGGAATGACGTGCAGCAAAGGGTTGCAGGCTGGAGTTGACCCCCAGGCCCTCTGCGTTGATGAGTAAACCTCTACATATGGGTGCCCACTCTACCAACTAAGCTATCCAGGTGCCCCATATGTGTGTGCGTGCGTGCGTGCATGTGCGTGTGCGCGCGTGTGTGTGTGTGTGTGTGTGTGTCAGGCTGTCTGCATCAGTGTTTGGACTCTGTGTTCTCGCCTTCCTCTCCCCTGGCTGTGGCATAGAAACTGGCCACCACAAGTCATCCCTTACCTGTCAGCACGGTCGCCCCATTTACCCTGCACCCATTCATCAGCCTTTTAATGAAGTAGCAGGTTTATTAGGCTGCGGTAAAACAACCCGCCCTCCCATCGTCCGACGCCAGAATGCGGAGACAGCCAGCTCCCTGCCTGCTGAACTTTGCCAACAAAGCCAGTAGTGCCTCTGCGTGTGAGACTGTGGGCAGCAGGTAAATAAAAACCATGATGGCCAATCGGCAATCATCCGAAAGCAAATAAGCCCCAGCATGATTTATTCTTAATTCTCTCTTTTGATGTGTTCTATGAAGAGCGTACATTGGCCTTCTATTTCACTATCTAAAAGATGGATTCTGATACATAAGAATATGGACACGCCCGCCGATAGGGGGGGACAAACGGGTCTGTTGTCCCGGGCCCACAGTAGGGGGCAGAACTGGGCCCTCATTAAATTATGGAAGAATTAAAAATCTTTTTTTTAAATAGGCCTATTTGTGGAAAAAAATATGTAGCATAATATTTGAATTACATAAAAGCGTTTTATTTGTTTTCTTCCTAATTGTCCTGGAAATGGTGGTCAAGAACCCCCCCACCCCCAACATAAAAATGGTTTGGCCACTGATCAAAATTTGATATTGTCACTTGATTTGAAGTTCAGTACGCTCAAAATGTCCGGTCAGCACAAGTCCGGAGCTCGGAAAAGGAAAGAAAAGAGAAGAAGGAAATAGAGGCCTTATAGATTTTCTAAACAAATATTTAAAAAAGGTGGTGACGGTGAAGCTGGAACTGTCAACGTAGAGCAAGGTAAGAACCAGCGCAGCCAACGTTTCTTACAGTCATGTAACGTAACGTAACAGGCCAGCTCTCATGTTAACGTCCATTAGCTTGTATAAAAGCCTGACACAACACGTTAACTTTGACAGAAACAGTTGAGTTTGGTAGCTCCATCAGTAAGGATGAGACAGAGAGAGATCCAGCTGCAGTCAGGTGACAGAGAGAGTGATGCGGGAGGGGCCCGCTGCCCCGCAACGGAGGGACAGAGTCAGGCTACCGGTGAGAGAGAAGAGAGAGAGATAGAGAGAGAGAGAGAGAGAGAGAGAGAGAGAGAGAGAGAGTGATGCGGGGGGGCTCGCTGCCCTGTCGGAGAGTCTGAGCAGGATGGATCAGAGACTGATTACACACTTAATTTCAGTGAGAGATGTGAGGAGAGGAGGAGCAAGGGAAAAGGAGAGATCTGGCCGCAAGGGAGGGGGGGCCCATCTAAGATCTCGTGCCCGGGCCCAGGCAAGACTGTCAGCTGGCCTGAATATGGATGTAAAGATTATGTATCAGAAAACTGATACAAGAGTCTGAGATGTGGCTATATCGATAGACAACCACAAGGTTTGGTTGTAACACCCCCCCCCCCCCTGTAAATTACGCCCATGTTTGTGTATTAGATTGTGGATTGTGTGTCTAATCGCCTGAGAAGGAAAAATACACAACCATTTATGTCTGTTGTGTTCATGTGTGTTTCCACACCACTGTGTGTGTGTGTGTGTGTGTGTGTGTGTGTGTGTGTGTGTGTGTGTGTGTGTGTGTGTGTGTGTGTGTGTGTGTGTGTGAGAGAGAAGTTTCTGTAGCAGGGTGTCAAGCAGAGAGGTGTTGATGCTGATTCTCCGTGACGGGCCGGTCTCCACTGGAGCCGCTGTGCTGTCTCTGTACAGGATAGGATAGATGCTCACAATACACAAATTATTTTGACAGCAGCAATCATAACCTGAGATGCATGTCTCTGCTGTCTTTTCACTCCTTAAATCAGGGTACAGAGAGGCTAACCTCCAGCCGTGGTTTAAACGTTCGTTGTGTCACACACACACACACACAAACACACACGCATGCACGCACGCACGCATACACACACACACACACACACACACACACACACACATTGAAGAGGATAGAAATCGCTGAGCTATTTGGGTATGTCAGTCCAATGTGCAGAGCAGTTTGTTTGCTCATCAGGCAGGATTACATCAAACAGACAGGCCTCTTCTATGGAGGTCTGGCATCTCACACACACACACTCACACACACACACACACACACACACACACACACACACACTGCAGGTAATTAGAAGCTGGAGGCCTCCCATCAAACACAAACTCACCCACTTGACTCCACAAATATTGATAAAGAGTCTGTCCACAGCGATTCAAGAGCAACCATGCAGAAAGAAGTGTCTCCACAAGGTGCTGTTTGCCGTATTTGATTTAATACATGCACACACAGGTAGGGTATGGTATATCTGGAAATAAGGACATATTCATACGCAAATATCCATGTCTGCCACACAAACAGACAAAAAAAAATGAGTTCAACGCAAAGGCAGCTAAGTATTAGGGTGAAGCCAAGCGTGAGGCTTGAGTGTCAGTCAGGACAGATCATCCTATCTTCTTTGTCTGCCTATCTGTCGGTCGGTTCACCTGTGTGTGTGTGTGTGTGTGTGTGTGTGTGTTTGCAGCACAGCCTGGAGTCTATCCAGGCCATCACTCACACTTTACCCAAGGAGAGGGCGTCGGACAGGTTTTATTAAAACTCTGTCAGAGGGTGTGTGTATGTGTGTGTGTGAGAGTGTGTGTGTGTGTGTTTGTGTGTGTGTGTGTGTGTGTGTGCGTGCGTGTGTGTGTGTGTATGTGCACGCATCTGCCTCGGGCTCAGAAGAGATATCATCTCTTTCTTGACATGTTCTTTCATCTTGCCTTTTTTCTTCTTGACAGACACCATTTTGGTTGCCAGTCACTTTTTTTACTCAAACCTTTCCGCAAGGCTGACTTAATCCATTGTATTGTGTACGCCAGTGGCTGAGTTACTCTCGGTGTAATGCCATTTCTCTCATATCTTCAGCAAAACGAATATACAAACGCAATTCTCGTGAATCAGAAAACTGGGATCTTAGAGCAGAGCTTCAGATAGTTTTTAGTTTATCCCACTGTAATACAAAACTCGCAAGACACATGCTGAATGTTAAAAAAAAAAAGTTAGGAGACACTGTTATCATTCCTCTTGTCCTAGCCGTGAAGTACGGAGCCCCGGAAGGGTCACGGCGAGATATTTGTTCAGGGGCCTACTTTTGCGCTACCTTGCAATAATTTGCGTTCTTTCGCAACATGTTTTTCATTCCCACGCATTAAGTTTTGTGTTCCCTCGCAATATTTTGCATTCTCTCACAATAAGTTTGGCGGTCCCTCGCAATATGTTTTGCGTTACCTCGTAAAAACTCGTAAAAGCCGTATGTCTATGTCCACTCAGCTGCCCAGTGCAATGAATCAGCTCTTTGCATTTTACTTTGAGCTGGGAATTATGCTGACATACTGCTCAGTGGGCACATTTGTATCTCATATAGGGTATAGGCTATAATAAGAGGTTCGCATGACGTGGCGATGAACAAACACTGAATTATCAGAGAATCTGCAGCTCCCTAGTAGTGTTAAAAAGAGAGAACGTTAGTGCAGGGACAAAAACGTGAAAATAAAAGTCTGCACTGTGGTTACAATCAACTATGGCTACAACCCTTCCAGTCGCCTGTATGTTCATTTTCTACCTGTAATAGTCTATGTTCCTGTAGGCTACTGTGTGGGACAAATCTGGTTAATCACATCAGATTTACATCAACAATTACATCATGGTCAGGGGTCTGCATATGGGCTGTAAAGGCTCTGACACACCAACCCGCCATTGGTCAAAAAAGTGCCTCGGAACACACCGAAGCGACTCCGACTTGAGCGTACGTTCTGTGCGTGTGCTAGACGTAATACGTCTCCATAACAGCAGGCGGCGCTAATCTGTATTGTCGCCCCAAAAAAATGAAAACCGGCAGCTGATTGGACGAAGGCGTCACGTGGGTCTGGCTTCTCCCGAAATTCAAAGCCAGATCATAATGACGGCTCGATCGGAATACGGTCTCATATTTTACGAAAATAGTTCACCGAAACGTGTTTCTGAAAACATTTTAAGCGAGAAATAGGCCACGCGTTTGCTGAATCTGTCTTCATTTCAGAACGAGAAAGGTCAGTTTTTAAAAGATTTTCGTCAGATTTTGAGAGGCGTTCGTCACGCTCATCCCGCTCGTCATTTCCGGGTTAGCACTCCACCAATCAGATTGGTCATTGAGTCTGACTGCCCGCCTTCTGATTCAACAAGTCAAATCGGCCCAAATGAAGGCCGACGGCTCCTCCGACTGACGCCGGCACGGAACAGACTCGAGTCACTGACGGCCGGCAATCGGGTTGGTGTGTCAGGGCCTTATGGGACGTGTGAAGTAGCGACCAGATGTGACCTGATGTGGTTTGTAGTTTACGGCAGCCTTCTTCTAATGAGCCACAAATGACACATAAGAAAGTGAAATTGTCTTCTGAGCTCTCAGAGTTTTGTCTGACTAAAGGCTATGCCCGATATGGCATTACGTTGTTTTAAACTAATTAAGCTATATGGTTGGTAACAGCGGTGTCTACAATTTGGTAGAATGGCATCTACTGTAACACGTTTGGGATCAAATAGCATAGTATTTGATTTCAAATTAGATAAAATGGTGTCTTATAATAATTTACAAGTAGGCCTATTAGGATATTTGGTTTTAAATGTATAGTGTCTAATAGCCTACATTTGGGTCTATCGCCGCATATTATGCGGTTTCTAATTCAGGTGGTGTCTAAATAGGTTATCTGTACGTGTTTGTTTACTGTCTGATAAAGAACATAGGCTATTAGTTATTTGTCTAATTTGATACAACCATAGAAATAAAATGCAAGCTGCAGATTCTCTGATAATTCAATCAGCGTTGGTTCATCTCCACATGCGGCACACACACCTTATCTTTTCATTCATTTAAAAATTGATTATAGAACAGATATGAATGTGCCCTGAGCAGTATATCAGCATTCCCAGCTCAAAGTAAAATTCAACGAGCTGATCCATATTGTGGCGTTGCGCTGGGCAGCTGGAAATAGAACCCATGAATCACCAACGGAAGAAGAAAAATATTGCGAGGGAACGCAAAAGTTATTGCAAGGGGACGCAGTATATTGTGAGAGAACGCAAAACTGTATTGTATTGTAATTTCCCGACTGGGGATCAATACAAAGTATAAATTATGAATTATTTAAAAAATGCAAAAGTAGTCCCCTGACAAAAATCTTGCCGTGACTCTTCCGTATAAGATGTGGGACAACTTCTCCTCATTCTGTAGAAAAAATCAGTTTCTACAGTCCAGCCAAAGCTAATATGACACTAAATCAGTCTGAGTTGGCCGAATGCAGTGGGAATTTCCTTTTTATAATTAAGTTCCCTGTTTCGCACACACACAGCTAACATCTGTGCTGTTGGCTCCCTTCGTCACAAAAAAAAAAAACACAACCTGCAAAACACTCAAATCTGAATGCAGCAAGCGAGCCAATTTTTTTGTGGCCACGCAGACGTGTCCGCACAGTTGCCCTATGTTCCCACAGCCCAGTGGTCCCACAGCCCTATGTCCCCACATTTCTAAAAAATTAAAATTAAATCACTGAAAATGAGACCTTATGTTCCCACAGCCCTATGTTACCACATTTCTAAGATTTTTTTTTCATTTAAAATTAGGCCCTATGTTAGAGTCAGGGTTACATTCCATCTGTAGTCCATTGCTACTGGATAATAGGTTGGGTGTAATTGGCTACCAAATTGGGAGAAAGGGGGATAAAATCTGATACAAATTTAGGAAACATAGGGCCTAATTTTGGAAAAAATTCTTAGAAATGTGGGAACGTAGGGCTGTGGGAACATAGGCACGCTGTTGTAGCGTAGCGATCTACTGCCATTACGTGAAACTCGTCCTCCAAGTGGACAGCATAAACAGACCTACTATGTGCCCGTGAGATCCGCATGCTCACGAGCAAATTATATCATTTCACACGCGCAGATATCACTCTACACACACCAATGAACAATAGAGAGTTGTACAGGCAGCTGCTAGGGTGAAAGAAAACATAGGGAGAAGGAAAGAATGGCACCTGCGCGTATGAAACTAAGCAGCACGCGCACAGAGCAGCCACAACGCGCCCGCGAGTGTCTGCTTTGCGAGTGCTGGAGGGCGTACACGCTCTCAAGGGTAAACTCTGCTCTCGAATTAGATTTTTGTTAGTCTCGTTGGCTGTTACAGGTCATTTATGATCATCTGATGGAAAATTACACCGTTTCAGAGACATTTAAAAGTCACATATTGTCACTCTAACCCTTGTGTTGTCTTCGCCATCGTCCATGAACTTGTCATTCCGGGTCAAAATTGAAAAATGCGCTTTGTTGGGTACTTTTTCAGACTTTTTTGAGGCTTTTTTTTTTTTATCCCTCTTTTCAGTGCTTTTTTTTCAAATTTCATTGTCAATAAACCTAATAAAATGACATTATACCACATTTTTGAGTTTGAAAATTATTATTTTGACCAATACAGTAGTTAAGATCAGAGGATGTTGAGTGAAACACAGACTGGTTCATGTCAAAGTTTGGTCGGGATGCTGTTTTGAAACCAATTTTTCATTTTTTTTTTCAAAAGCCATGAAATTAAATAAAACAACCAAAATCCAATGGAAGTAATCAATCATTTTACCTGCGAAGAACATGGATGCATGGATGTATATGTCGTATGGGTTCCATACAACGTACATGCATGCATCCAAGTTATTTTGGGGCAATTTGGTTGTTAAGAAACCCATATTTCTGATTTAAAAATTTTGAAAAGGGGTCAAATTTGACCCGAGGACAAGACAAGGGTTAAGGAATCCTGAGTATTGCATTAAGATAGACTTGGGGGGGGTGAATAATCAAATTCGTGACTTTTAAACAAACAGGAGGAAGGAGGAAGACGACAATGGCTTTTGTTTACACCGGGATGAAAGCAGCCATGATCCGCAGCGCTGTAGTGCAGCACATCATAAAAATAGCACATGGAGCCTCTGCAAGAGGTGTCACAGATGTTCTCTCTCCACAAATGAATTACTTCTCATCGCTACACGAAGAAGAGGAGCAAGCACCACACACATGCAGCAGGCGCAGTAATTAGAATGCCGAGACAAGGCTTTCCCTGTACGATAGGCTCTCCCCCTCCCTCCCTCCCTCCCTCCCTCCCTCCCTGTCGAGCTGCTCGCTCCCATCAACAGGCCGTAACTTTTTAATCATGTTGAACTGATTTATTTAAACGTCAGGCGATGTGTCACCTCACTTCCTTTCATTTTTCACAATGTTTGTGTTCTTTTCGGGATGATGAATTTATCTTCAGACAACCCCAATATGACTAATTAACTCCACAAACCAGATGTGGAGCTGAAGGAGGTTCTTAACAGGCAGCCAAGAGAGCCGGCTCACCGCCTACCTACCTCCCTCCTCCTGCAACAGCCCCCCCACCCCTCTTTCTCAACCTGCTCCTGCCCTCCACCATATATATATATATATATATATATATATATTTTTTTTTTTTACACATGCCTTTCTCAGAAGTTTGAGCCATCCTGTTGAGAACCAACCCGTTGCACCAGGTCATAAATCTGGCAGTGTGAAGTTAACCTGCACATGCCCTGTGTTTACCTCCCCTCCTCCGTTTTCCCCCTCTGTGTCACTCAGCACCTCCACCTAATTTATTCTCCTCCCTCCCTCCCTCCCTCCCGGCCTTCCCTTCGTCGCCTCCTGACCAACTGGCTCACTTTTCTCTCTCAAGCTCCAAAGATTCAGGTTTGACTGATTTATTGAGCTCATGCCCAGAAAATGTAACCAGACCCGGAGTTGGTAAATGTATGCTCTCAGACCCTCCAAAAAAAAGTCCAGATACTTCTTTTAAACTTATTCCCCTTCTTCTTCTTCTTTTTTTTTTTTTTTTTTTTTGCAGCTAATCTCAGACAAAAGTACTTTTTCATGATTTATGTCACTCTTTATTTCCGCCTCACGTCAAAAATGTTTGGATCAGGAGACTTAAGTGGGATATGGATTCCGTTCCTCCGTATTCTGGCTCACACAGCTATAATATTTTGAGTTGGAGTGGTGGTTGAAAAATCTCGCGTCCCTGCAGAAATGCCTAGAAAAAGCAAAAAGGGCCCCTGCAGGAACATTGCGGCGTTGACACTTTGACAGTTTGCCATGAGTGACGTGTGATCTGTACAAATTTCAGGACTAATAAATCTACCTGTCAGAGCTCGGGACTTGAAAGGGCCGCAGCCCTGCGGCACAGCTTTAACACAACTTGTGTTGATGAAATTCTGTAGGCTGGAGAATTATAGCTGTCAGAAAAACGCCCACATCAAACCTGAAGCCTTGGCGTTCCTTCTCTCCCCTGCTCTCTCAACACTCACATATTGCTCATTCACCTCCTCCCTCCCCGCTGCCTCTCCCTTCCAGACGTCTCTCTTTTCCTTCCTCCTGTTCTTTCTCACTGCTTGGAAAAATGAAACATAGGCGTCCTTTCATGGCTTGACGGCCATCATTACATCATTTTGACACCCTGTAGGACCCCCCCCCACACACACACACACACACACACACACACACACACAAACACACACATAGTGCGTCTCACTATCTTTGTGGGGACCCATCATTGACATAATGCATTCCCTAGCCCCTTACCCTAACCTTAACCATCACAACTAAATGCCTAACCTTAACCCTTACTCCAACACACACACACACACACACACACACACACACACACACACACACACACACACACACACACACACACACACACACACCTCACAGTTTCTTTTTAATCATTTGCTCTTAAAAGTTTGCTTACAGACAATAAGTTGTCAGGGTTACGGGTGGGACTCGCCGGCTATCATGCTCTCAGCTCTCTCCTGGCATTCGGCCACGATGGAGGACAAGGAGGCGAAGCTACCCCATTGGCCAGCCACTCGGGTAAAAAATGCGGCCCTGTCGCTGGAGTATCAAAGTCACCAGCTGGGGGTTAAACGGGCTGAAAGGTGGGAAACGCGGCACATGATTTCACAAGAAGGGCTGTTGTATGCGGGTGATTTAAATACCAAAAGGCCCATAAATCAACTACCCGGCACTCCCTTCTTCTTGCCACCTCCTCCCATTTCCACATCCTTCCAGGCCCACTGCCCACTCCTCTCCCTTCCTCCTTTCACTGGATTTATTCCTGTTTATCTTTGATCCCGGACTGGTTTGCTCCTCGTCCCCTTTCAACCCGAGCCGATGCATCCTGTGGGTGATAAATCATCTGCGGGTGTTTAGATATTTCGCCGCCAGCCGCTGATTTTGCTGTAAACGTTTCGAAAGGGGTAGGTCATATTTGCATCCTTCAAAGCGCCGTCGTCGGTGTTAAAAGTTCACCGGAGTCCTGGGGACGAATGGCATCCCGAGCTTATTGATTTAAATGTCAAAAGGTGTGTCTTTTGCATAAGGTTGGGACCCTCCCTGTGCAGTGTGATCATTCATCGCCAGATGAGTCTAAAGAGCCTGTGAAGGTGCTCTGCTTTCTCATTGAAATGATCCAGCCAACTGTGTGAGCTAGGTAGCATCATACCTGCGTGCAGGCCGTGTCCACACAAAGTGGAATTAATGTCGAATGCCATTTGGAGACAGTGTGTCTCAGTGGCTAGAAAGGCTTGTCACACGGCCAAAAGTTCAGACATTCAGTGCTCGCAACAGCCACTTTGTGCCTGTCGTGCATGAGTCAATCCCTTCAGTGTCATTTTAAACGCCTAAATTGCAAATCAGATTGCATTCCATGACTTCAATCCACTTTGATCCCACCTCAGCTATTTTTTCATCAGTCATATCACATGAGGGAGTGACAATGGAAATATCTTTGTTCATTAGCCCCATGCTGAAACAGCAGCAGTCATTTACACTACACACACAGCCACCGCAGCAATCTGTCAATCCGTGTGCTTGTCAATCACTCGGTGTCTCTGTGGGAAGCCGCCTCTGACTGGCAGCCCGTGTGATCTCTCCCAAGGGCTGGCAGGAAGGCAACAAAAGGCCCGGCTACAGTAATTGGCAAGATAAAGACATCCCGCAACAAAAAAAAGCAGCACTGTCACTCATTTGGTTTCGGAGCGATGAATCAACATGAAACACGCCACAGCCGTTAGACCAAAGGGAAAGTATGCTTGTCGGGCTAACCGGTGACCAATCAGAGGGCTAAACACAGGGTCACTCCCCCCCCCCCATCCTGGCGACTGGCTGAGAGGTGACCTGTTTAAACTAACACACCAAGGCTCCCCCACCCCCTCAACTGGATTCACCTCTCTCTAACCTTCTCACCTCCACTCTCCCCTCCTGTGTACACCCTGACCTGTGACTGACCTGTTGGCCTTTTTGCTTAGGTCAGCTTAAAACATAACCCCTCCACCGTCCCCTGTCTGCTTAATCTTACCCCCATCCTTCACACACCTGGTTCTCATTTCTCACATTTCACTTTCTATCAGGGCTGCGGAAGGGACGCCTCCTGTGTGTGTGTGTGTGTGTGTGTGTGTGTGTGTGTGTGTGTGTGTGTGTGTGTGTGTGTGGTCGTATCGTGTGTGTTATGTTTTTTACAATTGTTTTCTGATTTCACATCATCATCAGTTTGCCACGATACGATTCTGATTCGAGTCCATAC
Organism: Perca fluviatilis; assembly: GCF_010015445.1. Classification (NCBI taxonomy): domain Eukaryota; kingdom Metazoa; phylum Chordata; class Actinopteri; order Perciformes; family Percidae; genus Perca; species Perca fluviatilis. Next base: position 7,338,435 of record NC_053117.1, on the reverse strand, counting down.
AGGGGCCTTGAGACCTTATGCGAGACGATCCATAAACCCATTTCACACAATCAGTTACATTTATATATATTGACAAAAAGCAACACACATATGATTTTACAAATACTAAGCTGTTCTAGACATTTCAATAAAAAAAAACTACTCTTTTTAATAAAAAAAGGGTTTATTGCCACAATAAGTTAAATGTTTTGCCTTGTAGATTGGTGCATACATAAACAAACAAACATATTAAACATAAATATGAATGAATAAATATAACGTGGGAATTGGAGCAAAAAAAGGCGCATCTCAAAGATGACGATATGTATCGATATTTCCACATAGTATCGATAATGTTGGATCGTTGAGGATCAAATCGATATATCGAACCAGATCGATGTATTGTCACACCTCTGGTGTGTGTTTGTGTGTGTGGGCTTGTTTAACTATATCTGTGGGGTCCAAAAACCGGGAGTCCAGTATACTTGTGGGGTCCCGACAGCTTTGTGGGGCCAAAATGCTGGACCCCAAAAGTTTAAAGGGCTGTTTGAGGGTTAAGACTTGGTTTTATGATTAGGGATAGAATTAGGTTATGGTTAGGGTGAGGGTAAGGGTTAAGGTTAGGCATTTAGTTGTGATGGTTGAGGTTAGGGTAAGAGTTAAGGTTAGGAATTTAGTTGTGATGGTTAAGGTTGGGGTAAGGGGCTAGGGAATGCATTATGTCAATGACAGGTCCCCATAAAGATAGTGCCACAAACTTGTGTGTGTGTGTGTGTGTGTGTGTGTGTGTGTGTGTGTGTGTGTGTGTGTGTGTGTGTGTGGCGGGAAAAGGTGGAGAACGTTCAGCTGCCAACACGAAATAAACCATTACTGTCCGTATGTACTGTGAGACCACTGAGCCCGATTTAAAACGTAGATCAGGTATTCTTTGACAAGGAAAGCTCTTTATATAAGAGACAAGAGACAGCAGGGCCTACATGAGGACTAAATGTCACGACTGAGATGAAACATGGCGAATTACCCCTGTCAGTCATTATAGTGCTGCTGTGTTTCTCGAATTAATGCAGACTCACAGAAGTTAAGTGAATAAAGTAGTCCTTTGCTGGTGTCACAGTCTACTCTAAGGGGTCAGATAGGGTATGCGTGTGTTGTGAAGAGGCCCTGTCGCAGTGTGTGTGGGTTACTGAGAGTGTCTCCTGATGCCCTGTATCTGACCTCCCTCTCTGTCCTCTCTCAATCACCCCTGTCTCCTCAGACACCTCTCCTCCTCCTCCTCCTCCTCTTCTTCTTCTTCTGCTGCAACAGGAGAGCAAAGCGAGCAGGGGGGGAGCTCCCTCGCACTGAAAGCCTCCGAAGAGGGACCCCCTGCGCAGCATGTAAAAACCCTCTCTTATAACCAAACACACACACACACACATACATACATGGGGATCCCGTGTCGGCCTGCCTGGCTCTTCACAGGGTAGTCATTAGTCATCAGGCAGATCAAAGGACAACCACAGGAAGTGAAAGGAGCCTGACAAGGGAGGAGTCCATCTGGCTGGCAGGCCATCGCTCATCCTCAGCTGACAGGGAGGCACACTCTCCATCTGACTGCTGTTTCCGCTCCGGCCCACGGGCCTTAAATGGGGCCTCATTCTACGTGACAATTTGTCCTTTGGTAAAGGCAAATGTGGCTGATTGGACCGCATTAAGCTAGAAGACATGGACTTCTCTCCAGCTCATTGTACAACAACCCTTGCCGAAGCCTCACCATACTGTGAAATCATTCATCATTTTGTATTCCCGTTCATATTTTTCCATCATTTTTACAGTTGGTCATAAGATTTAGATTTTTTGTTTTTTTAAGGAAATAGTTTTAAAAGATGCCAATTTGTGGTTTTACAGGGGGTTATGTGGCGCAACTATTTTCTCGACAGACAACACCTTATCCATCAGCGCCTCTGCGATGACAAGATTCGGGGGAAGTCCCTGTGCCCGACTGTTGTTTGCCAAGAAGTGGCTCTATAGCGCAACTCCCACCAAAAAAAACCCCACAAATTGTCCTTTTTAAGATAAAGATAAATCCAACAAGATACACAAAGTTACTCATTGAGCTTTTTTTGGGGGGAGTTTCCCTTTATTGTAGTGCCAGTAATAGACGTGAAAGGGGGAGAGAGATGGTGGGGGATGACACGCAGCAAAAGGGCAGCAGGTCAGATTCGAACCCGCGCCGCTGGAGGACTCAGCCAACATGGGGCGAACACTCTTACTGGGCGAGCTAGAGGGAGAAAAACAACGTATTAGGCATCGCAGGTTACGTGCCTAACAAGTATTTTTGTAACATTGATGTTAACAAACGTTACCCTTAAAGTTCCATTGTGTGGGAATTTTTCCCATCTAGCGTTGGGATCATATATCGCAATCAACTCTCTCGCACCACGCAGTTCAAAGTACGTATTCCAGCTACGGTAGCCTTCACGCTCCAAAAAGCCGGTCTCTTGCTCTTTTCAATCTCCTTTTTCTTTTTCTTTTTCTGGGCGAAGAAGAAGACTCCTGTTCCTGAAATTTGGACGCGTGGTCCTCCATGTTTCCTTCTTCAAACTTGCCGGGGGCCGGGAAGCTACGATACCCGTTAGCAGCATTAGCAGCACCTGTGAGTTTATCATGTGACAGCGAAAACGTGAAAGGCGGCGCAGTATATCCTGTATGTCCCTTACCGGCTAACGTATTTCAAGATGGCGCATGAATATGGAGCGTCTACCCCAGTTCATGCAAGTGCAAATATTATTCATGTAAAAAAGGACAAGTTTGTGAACGGGCAAGACAGATTTTGATAAGGAACAACTAAACACGTTACACACTGGACCTTTAAGTTAAATTCATTATTTCTGTGGACTTAAAATCATGTTTTATTTGATGATGATCTTGCTGCCCTCAAAAAAACTTACAACTCCAAAGGCCAAGTGGCTTTGCCCCTAAAATGATGAAATTCCAGACCTGGGTAGTTGTGTTTTTTTAACTTTGAACATAGCCAGGCTAGCCACTTCCACTCTCTTTATGCTAAGCTAAGCTAGCTAATCACCTCCTGGCTCTACCTCCATACTTTACACAAACACAGGGGTGTCAATCTTCTCATCTAACTCTAGTTTTTAGTACTAAGAGAGCCTTTGGCAAGGTCCAAAACACAACTACAGTAAGAAATGTCCCTTTTTGTTTTCTTCATGCACTTTAAGGGGATTGTTTGAACATGTGTTACACCAATGAAGAGACGTCAGTGCTAGCCACCATATTAGAAACATATATTTTGTTAAAGGAATACGCCACCGTTTGTTGAAATAGGGCTTATCACGGTCTCCCCTGGCTGTAGATAGGTGGGCCAACGCTTTTTTTGTCTCAGTGTAAGTAATTAGGTTGTTTTTTTGTCTTTTGTTGGCTCACTTTTACTCACAACATGCTAACCGGCAACATAGGATTCCATTTACTACGCTAAGCTAACTAGCGGCGGCGCTGCCGGTGTTGCACCGGACTAAAACGATGCATGCGCAAAAAATGCTTTGGCCCACCTATCTACAGCTAGGGGGAGACCGTGATAAGCCCTATTTCAACAAACGGTGGCGTATCCCTTTAAATATAACATTTACATACTTTTCTCTACTTAGTAAAGTACACTCTAAGTCTCACCTTATCCTTTTTTCAGATTTTATTTCACTCCTTTTTGAAGCAAACTTGGAGCTGCTTTTCTTGACAATTACTTACAGCTGGTGGTGGTCGAAATTATAATGATGATGAATGTTTTATTATTAAAAACACAAAACATTTAGGCAACATGCAAAATCAACAGCAACCAAAAAATGACCACGTGGCCAATAGGAGAGCTTGACCACTATCTCTCACCCTTCCCACCCACCTTGGCCTGTCTGCAGGGTGACCCTGTCCTTTGGCTGCGTGACTGAGCGCCTCTCCTGCCATACAGGAGGCATCAATTACAGGCCCCGGCCGTCCCGGTGTCACTGCTCTGTAAGTAATGGGCTCTCCCGGCGCTGCGCCATGGGGCTTGGCCTCACCATGAACTCCACAGGAATTCAGAGGCAAACACGCACACAAAGTTGCACACAACAAAGCACACACACACGCACACACATGCCGAAACTTAAATGTTGCTTGTTAGACGTTGGCTAACACCTGCTTATGTGATTTTTCTACATGTGCTTTTACAATTTAAACACATATGATCGCACATAAGTGCATGCGTACATACTTTAGAACTCACGCCTAATAATTTAGAAATACCTGTGCACACTCTAGTTCATGTGATATACAGATTCACACATGGGGCAACATAGCAAAAATCATGCACACACACACACACACACACACACACACACACACACACACACACAGAGGCTCAGCCCCCTGCTGCCTGCCCCTTCATTTGTCAATCAGCCAGACAAACAGAAGCACAAGGTCCCCCAGGTCATCGGGTCATGGGATCCTGTGATTCACACACACATACACACACACACACACACACACACTCACACACACACACACACACACACACACACACACACACACACACACACACACACACACACACACACTAGATACTCCAGCCAGTGAAACTAACCCACACATTTCTGTCAACTCCTTTTCTTCAACACCCTGAATCCTGTTGACTTTAAATCAGTTCCTCCATTTTTGTTGTTGAGGACATTCTTCCTGTGGCAGACATGCTTGCAATACTTCCCTGAGCTTCCCAGAGCTTTAGCCGCTTTCATTCTCTCTCCATCCCCCCCCCCCTTCCTTTCGCCCACCTTCTTTCTTTCTTTACCCTCGCCTCCCTCCTTCAAACATCACGCCTGGAACTGACACCGAGTGTGACCCTGCCTTTATTGTTGCAGCGGGGCAGAGGCGCAAACACAGGGCAGGGACTGTCACCCCAGTGATTAAGGAGCGCATGTTTTCAGTCAAACGCCTCAGAGGGGAGTGATCCCAGAGAGAATAAGAGGGAGGAAGGGGGAGGCTCAGAGCCGAGCAAGGGAGATAAAGAGCTTCTAACGTTTTCACAGCTGAAGAATAAAAGCATTTTGGAAAGTCAAAAAGGCACAAAAGTGACATCTGCATAGAGGGCGGGATTGATACATTGCGCCGAGAGTGGCTTTTAATTAAAATTTAAACACATATCAGCCAATGCTTTCCACTGATTATAGGATAAAGTATTGTGCTCAACAGATTCCAGGGGTGACAGCCTGAAAAACATGCAGTGAACTTTGTGTCACCCTGCCTCAAGGAACTGCTAACCCACTGAAAAGATTCAATTAGTATGGAGTTTTGACAGCACATGACAGTCTAAGTGCTGTTTCAGAAGCTTTTTTTTGCTCTAAATCTGTCATAATTCAAGATGCTAATAGGAAAAATATATATTGGCATTGTCATCTAAGCTCCGTAAACCCTAATTTGAACCAGCACATGAGTGCAGGCAGGACCAACAGTATGCAGTTATAAGGAGATGTGTCCTTGGCGGCTCAAGAACGAAGCGAATAAAAAGAGCAGCTTGTTGAGTTATGGTTGCGGGTAGGAAAAAGAGCGAGTCATAGATGTGACATTTTGACCATTAGAACTTGCTCCGACAAAATATTATTTTTATTAATGTGAACAGGAATCGGGTTCTCCTACAACACTCGCGAGGATTAAAACAAATAGGGCCATGAAAGCGCCAGGCAAGGAAAGAAATAAATAAATAGCACGCCTGCCTCCATATTTCATACAACAGTCACCTCCAAGAGCTGTGGGCCCCTGTGTTAATGCGTCCAAGCTAAACACGTGGAAGTTTGCTCAGTCATAAATTAACGGCTTGACAGTCAAAAGTGTTCAAACTCATTTGTCAAATCGCTCGCTCGCTTTTTTTTTTTTTTTCTTCCCTCCACCGTTTAAATTCATTACAGCAGTTTTTCTTTCTTTCCACGAGGCTTCCAGAAAATGTTTCCCAGTACCAACGCAGTACTCAGAAAAAGACAATTCTGGAAAGTAAAAGACCAAAATCCATCAATTTCCCTACACAGAAAGAGGCTTGAATTAATTCCCACCCAAGTGCAATTTATCTCCACGGGATTGCAGTCGAGGGATCGAGCTCTGAAGGACCTCCAGGCATCAGATCAACATTCGTGGCTCGTCAGCTCAACAACTTGTATTTTTTTGTTAATTCAGCGCTCGTGTTCTGCTAAAGTGGGATAATTACTATTGACAAGTTTTTGCCAAACATGCCAGCGCAGAGTAAACACAGATGATGCTTTTGGCTCAGAGCTTCAGACAAACAAATGTCATGCTGGCCAGAGAGAGGGAACTCTGCTGCATGAAGGCTGTGCAGCACAGTCCCCACAATGCACTGCAACTGTCCTGCAACTGTTTCCTTTTGACAGGATGCACACCAGCAACCTAGATTCCCTTTCCTTATTTTCCCTCTCACACACATGTTCCAACGCTTTGATTCATATCTGGTAAATGTAGGTGGCATTGGCGTTGCTAGACATAATGCTTTACTGGGGCACCGCCCCTCCCCCCCAAAAAGAAAATTCTGAATGCCTTCTGCATGAAATGTGCTTTACATATTGCCCTTGCTTGGCCCACTATTACTACCATTCTATTCTGCTGCTGAAATTGAAACTGGGCTTATTCTGCATTAATAACAATAAGCCCAAAATGCAATAACAAACAAACAAATAATATACAAAATGCACTTTTTGATGCAAGGAAAATATCTCCAAGCCATTTCAGACATCTTTACAGACACCGACTGACAGAAGACCTAGTTATTGCATGCAACTTTTGTGTAACGAACAACTTTTTAAGAAGTACATAACAAAATACACAATATATATATCCAACAAATTTATATTTCAATTCAATTTCAGAAATTGACAACGAATGCAGCTTTTGTAATGGTCACAATTCCCTCTATTTATTTCAAGCTTAAGTAAAAACATCTGCTTATCTCCTTGACTAACTGTATTTATTTAATTATCGCGCCCCCAAAACTGCATTTTACAAGACAACATTTGAACACATCGTGTTATAATTGAACTTTGCCCAATAGTCATTTTTACAGAATAGACCATAAATGCATCAACACGTAACCTCCGCTAGCGTTAGCTGTTAGTACCGTTACTTAGCTAGACAAGCACGACTGTGCTGCCACACAGCAGATAAATTTTACTAGCTCACCTCTGGTTTTTGGTCGAAATAGTGTAAATCCTTAATTCATCGCGTTAGATGTGAAAAATAGGGGTCAGCCCTATGTTCCCACAGCCCAATGCTGCTCCCACAGCCCTATGTTCGCACATTTCTAAGAATTTCTTTTTCACTGAAAATTAGGCCCTATATCCCACAGCCCTATGTTCCAACATTTCTAAGATTGTTCTTAAAATTAGGCCATATGTTAGGGTTAGGGTTACATTCCATCTGTAGTCCATTGCTACTGGATAATAGGTTGGGTGTAATTGGCTACCAAATTGGGAGAAAGGGGGATAAAATCTCATACAAATTTATGAAAAAGGAAATAAATGAAGAAATGTGGGAACATAGGGCTGTGAGAACATAGGGCCTAATTTTCAATGAAAAATAAAAAATTCTTAGAAATGTGGGAACATAGGGCGGTGGGAACCAGGCCAGCTGACAGTGTTGCCTGGGCCCGGGACGAGATCTTAGATGGGCCCCCCCCTTGCGGCCAGATCTCTCCTTTTCCCTTGCTCTTCCTCTCCTCACATCTCTCACTGAAATTAAGTGTGTAATCAGTCTCTGATCCATCCTGCTCAGACTCTCTGACAGGGCAGCGAGCCCCCCCGCATCACTCTCTCTCTCTCTCTCTCTCTCTCTTCTCTCTCTCTCTCTCTCTTCTCTCTCACCGGTAGCCTGACTCTGTCCCTCCGTTGCGGGGCAGCGGGCCCCTCCCGCATCACTCTCTCTGTCACCTGACTGCAGCTGGATCTCTCTCTGTCTCATCCTTACTGATGGAGCTACCAAACTCAACTGTTTCTGTCAAAGTTAACGTGTTGTGTCAGGCTTTTATACAAGCTAATGGACGTTAACATGAGAGCTGGCCTGTTACGTTACGTTACATGACTCGTAAACGTTGGCTGCGCTGGTTCTTACCTTGCTCTACGTTGACAGTTCCAGCTTCACCGTCACCACCTTTTTTTAAATATTTGTTTAGAAAATCTCTAAGGCCTCTATTTCCTTTTTCTCTTTTCTTTCCTTTTCCGAGCTCCGGACTTGTGCTGACCGGACATTTTGAGCGTACTGAACTTCAAATCAAGTGACAATATCAAATTTTGATCAGTGGCCAAACCATTTTTATGTTTGGGGTGGGGGGGTTCTTGACCACCATTTCCAGGACAATTAGGAAGAAAACAAATAAAACGCTTTTATGTAATTCAAATATTATGCTACATATTTTTTTCCACAAATAGGCCTATTTAAAAAAAAAGATTTTTAATTCTTCCATAATTTAATGAGGGCCCAGTTCTGGCCCCCCCTGTGGGCCCGGGACAACAGACCCGTTTGTCCCCCCCTATCGGCGGGCGTGGTGGGAACATTCGCCAACGAAGCTAGTTAGCTACCGCTAGCGTTAGCTGGGAACTTAAGGGACATTTTGTCTATTTTCTAAATCAAACAATCAAGCAAACTTTATTTATAGAGCACTTTAAAACAACCAAAGTTTACCAAAGGGCTGTACAGAAGAATAAATAAGACATAAAGTACATAACTATCACAGGCATAAAATACAAATAAAACAAATTCAGAGACATAAAACATGAGAAGACAGCCATACAGTAAAACCAATGGCGCCAGTACCCGGAGGAAATCTCCGTTGGATGACTCACATCATAAGGGTTTAAAATCGGCAACTTTCCCTCTTCAGCTTTTAGCATAGCACAGCGCCATTGCAACCATAAACAACCCTCCCCAGCTCCGCCTTCTCATCCAAAAATCGTCACATCCGGGTTTCAACAACCCAAGATGGCGACGGCCAAATCGCCAAACTCAAGGCTTCAAAATGGCAGTCAACAAACCAATGTACAGTCTATGGGATCCAAAAAATTACAAATGTGTGTGATGCTGATCTTTAGTGCAATAATTGTCAGTAATAATAAGTAAACTTCCCGCAACAACAGGCTGACTGCACAGAACAAGCCTCAATTTCGTATTCGCCAGAGTCAGTTAACACCTTAACACCAAATTAGATGTGTGTGAAACTAGTCAGCAAGCTGGCACAGAGATCTGCCACAAGAAACAAGAGAACTAGCCTAAACTTCAACGATTCTAGGATCGCTATATGTTGGGTGTGTGACAGGGGTACGATGAAGGGGTACTCGAGTCCATCTGATAAGGCTGGGGGTCACTGTCTAATGCCAGGATCAGACTACAAGATGATTTTGTCTTTCACGACTGTCACTATGTCAGACGTGTCTTGGACGGAAGAGTGGCAACACTACAAGTATGACACCGACCAGCCCCCCCCCGGCTGATTATCACAAGTTCATTGGTCAATGCTTTGGAGGAGCAGCAGCCTCTCAAACACTCACGAAAATCTTTTAAACTGACCGTTGTCAATCTGAAATAAATACAGATTTAGCAACTGCATGGCCTAATTCTCGCTTAAAATGTTTTCAGAAACACGTTTCGGTGAACTATTTTCATAAAATAAGAGATTAGATTATGGTCTCTTTTGAAATCCATGTGCCCCACGTGTAGCGTTCGTCTAATCAGATGCAGCCACCGTGGCTGTGGGAGGGTGGGGCCTGTTTTCTGTGCTTGTCAACCGCTAGAGGCTAGCCCAGTAGCGTGCAATGCTGGAATGTGGGGCGATCCCACAACAACGCCTATATGGGCACTGTGTGTAACTTTCCTCCACTGGACAGCAGCAGTAGCGTCTCTCCTTCTTTTCGCCATGTTGACTCATGTGCGCCAGAGAGGCACAGAGCGCTCTCTCTTCTTATTGGTCAAAGTCAAGGAACACGTCGTAGAACATGTCACACTAAACGGAAAAAGACCAACAAAAATTCTGACGTGCTAGACTTTCTGCGTCGTGGTCGTGAAGCGTCCCAGACGTTATAGATCGCTGATCTTTGATGACGTCACACTACAAGAGGTAAAGACACACTTTGGTCGGTCCCGACCCTCATTATCGGGCACGGCGTTGAACGTTTGTCTGCGACATGTCTGTCGGGTCAAATTCGTGTAGTCTGATCCTGGCATAAGAGAAACGACAGCAACGTTGTTTTGGGATACTTACTTTCAGCGAGTTGTTAGAGTTCCAGTCAAGGTTAGTTTAATGCCTACCAGCAACTCTACAGCTCACAAATTAACACACTATGACTTGTTTGTGTAATCAGCACAAAAACTGAGTAGTAAAGACCACAACTTTGGCTTATATGCGGGACTATTTATTGCCGGAGTTGGCCGCAGTTCCTTCCTGAAGTCTCCAGTCAACCACGGTGGCGACAAGACGCCAGAAAGTCAACGCACCCGGCCAAGAAATAGTCTGGCACATCACCGCTCATAAAACCACTTGTTGCTATTACATTACCGTTTTGTACAGATTGAACAAACACAATATTATGTGTTAATTAGTGAGCCGTAGAGATGCTGGTCCACTCTTTTTTCTTGTAACCTTTGCACAGTCGGGCTAACTGTTTCCCCGTTTCCAGTCTTTATGCTAAGTTGAGCTAAGCAGCTGCTGGCTGTAGCCTTAAATCTAACGGACAGATGTGAACAACATCTACAAAGTGATGCATAATGCTTAAAGCCTATAGGCGCAGTCCTCACCCTTGTTTAAACCCCCTGTTCTTTGCTCCCAACCCTCTCATCCAGTGCCTGACACATGCCAGCTCCCATCTCTCATCATCACTTCCAGAGCCACATACAGATTCATTTTCCCTTCCCACCCCCCTGTATGTGTGTGTATATGTGTGTGTGTGTGTGTGTGTGTGTGTGTGTGTGTGTGTGTGTGTGTGTGTGTGTGTGTGTGTGTGTGTGTGTATGTGTGTGTGGTCTGCGTGACTGTGAATGCATATGTGTGTGTGCGCTTTACCCAAAGAGACAGACAGGCACACGAGCATGAAATCCACCAAACCTCCTCTAATTCCCCCTGTAATTTATGGCTCTCAGATACATGTCATGCTGAGGCTAAACAAACGGTCCTTTGTCACTGACAGCAGCCTTTGATCAGAATGAATCGGATTCACACTGGATCTGCCCCGCTCTGCTTACTGCTTCTGCCGCAAGGATTTCTACTCACAGACACAGATTCCTACTCACACACACACACACACACACACACACACAAACACATATACACACACATACAGCCTAATGGTGCTGAAAGTTTTCCACTCACACCTCAACTCACACACGTTCTTCCTAAACTCGAAGCACGACACCCCTCATCAGTTTACTCTGAACTTGTGACCCTGGCTAACACCCCCCCCCACCCTCCTGCCACACACCCAGTCTCTCTGCAGGATGTCTCTCTACAGCAGGCCCCACCGGGTGAATTGACAGCCGTGTGGGAGAGAGGGAGGCCAAATCTCTGAGGGTCGGGCAACCAGCAAGCAGAAGAGAGAGTTCAACATCTGTAAAGTCACAGAAGCTGACCTGCACAACAGACTGCCAGGCCATCTCGCGCGCACACACACGTGCACGTTCTCACCTGTTGGAAGCCACTCACTGCGGATTCAGTCCAAATTATAACATAGGGTTTTTGCCTGCCGTGTTTTGAAATGTGTGGAGTTGTGAGATTCTATTTAAGCTGTCAACCAAGGGGACGTGTGTGTGTGTGTGTGTGCGTGTGTGTGCGTGTGCGTGCGCGTGAAGCAGCGGTGTAGCGTGATTAAGCATGTCGCTGTTGGCCTGTGGGATTGACAGTAACGCCGGCTGACTTGGGCACACAAGAGGGAGAAAGACTGGGGGCACTTGTGTAACAGAGACACACAGGCAGGTACTGTTCTCCCGCCGAGCTCGAAACAAACCGCTGTTGACATCCCTGTCACCAACGCTCATTTCTAGCGCTCAACGAGATTAGACTCAACTGGCGGCGGCAGAGACAGAGGCATCAAATTAAGGCGAAAGCGGCTGACAGCGAGCATGTTCAGCGCGCTAGCTTTCTGCAGGCTGTTTTCTTCCGCTTTGCTACGCATGAAATGTTATCTTTCAGCCTGCATTCCAAGAGGAGGGATCAAAGATTAAAATTCTGGGTGTAGATTTGGGGGGGCCGTTTGAAGAGCAAGCACACCAGAAGGAAAAGCGTTTGCTCAAAAGATGCAAACTTTGAGGTAGCGATGCATTTAAGACATGCCTGGTAGACAGATCACTTGGCTTCAACTTTCGCAGACTTGGTTGACATGACATGGGCATAATACATTGCTCCCTCTCGCTCTCTGTAGCTCTGTCACAACACGCATGCAGATATCATGTTCTTCACTCACCCACCCACATACACTATGAGACATCTTATCCCTCACACACACACACACACACACACACACAAACACACACACAAACAAATCCACTATCCCCGCCCGCCTACCTACCCATGCACTCACACGTAGGCTTTTTGACAGAGTGAAGTTGTCAGGGAAATGGAGAGGAAATGACACAGGGCATATTTTCACAAATCTCCCCTGTTGGCATACTCGGCTCTGGCACAGGGCCTGTCAGCAGCCTGTCTCCTCAGTTTAGCCATCAGACACAGTCAGAGTGCCAAACACACTGGGACACGCTAGTCCTCAGACAGGAGGGAAGACAGAGAGAAATGTCAACGGAGAGAGACAGGGAGGTGTGTGTGTGTATGTGTGTGTGTGTGTGTGTGTGTGTGTGTGTGTTGAGAGGTTTGAGAAAGACGGAGACAGAGGAAAAGAGAAGCATAGTTGAAGGGAAAAAAGTCAAAAAGAGTTAAACTTAGCGGAGCGATTAAGACATTTCACATCCTCAGAAAGAGGTTAAGTCCAACTCCAACCCCTACCGCTTTCACTGCTCCCCCCCCCCACACACACACACACACAGAAATGTCGAAATGCCTGGCCATTATCCCTTTTTACCGGTACTGTAATATAAACCGTGGGGCTCGGGGTGCCGTGCGTCACCGCGACTTTAGGAAAGTGACTTTGACGAGGTGGCGGCCGGCCAAGGCAGGCGGTCCGCACATCTACCTGCTTCACTGGAGGCACTGCGTTGACCCTGATGGCTGTCTCCCACAACCCCCTGCTCTGCTGCTTACCTAAACACACACACACACACACACACTCCCCAGCTGTGTATGCCATCCTACGGCTGCAACAGACACTCTGCTGTTATGCCACACACCTCAGGGCTAACACAGCCTCCTGTCACGCAGCCCAAGTAATTATCTTGGCATAAAGAGCAAAAACACCAACAGGAGATGTTGCACTTATTTTAAAGAAATGCTGAGGCCGTGTATCCTGGATGACAGACATAGCAGAGGCCGGGAAAGTTGCTGACAGTGAGCATAAGCCAAAGTTTACACTTTGTAGAAACACAATAATACATTAAGCATTTAACATTAGGGCCGGGTGGTAGGACGATACACTGTACATCGTCATCACAATATCAAAAATACAAAATATTTTTCAAAATCGTTTCTATGAGCAGCCAAACTGCGTTACAGCAATATTTGTCATTTGGGTTACTTTTTATAATAATGAACGTCCGTTACATTTAAGCCATCGCCAAATGAGTAGCTACAAAGCTAATTAAGACCATCAGCTCCACACAGCTCTCTCTGTGTTTCTCAGCATGGCTATGTTCAGAAGATTGGTGACGTCCGGCGACTTTCGCGCGCAGAAACTCGAGAAAGATAATGGTCTTATGTTTTTTTAACCTCCGAGATGAATGTCTTGTTGTCCGTGGTGTTGTAAAGGAGACATAAACGATATTGCGGGGGGAGTTGCGGTTTGGTAAATTGACCCGATAGTCTCGCTGTTTCGCTGCCTGCCCGGCTGTCCGAACGGCTGTCTGAACGGCCCACGGCTCGCGTGAAAATAGACCTGGCGCATATTTTTAGCGGAGAACCGCTTCACACACGCTTCTGGGACGCGCCTGTGTCGCAGCTGGTGGATTACCAAACATTGACTTGAATGGTCGCGATTGCTTGCGGTGCACGCGCCCAGAAAACGCAGCGCGCAGGCGCGCCTGGTGGAAATTAGGGGTTACAGCGCCGCGGTCGACCTACTGCTATGCCCTGTGCGTCCCATACAGACGCAGCATTTGGCGAGTTGGGAGTGAGATCGGGTTGTAGGAAAACATTAAGAAAAGAGAAGGAGGAAATTACTCACGGAACCAGCGGCTCCACCCACCTTGCAGCTCTATACTGTAACAGATCCCCACATTTGTGATGTTTTAAGACATTTTTCAGCCACATGCGTTTTCAAAAAGTAGCCGCACGGTAGCAGTTGGTGACATTCATGTTGAAGGGTAAACAGCTGAAGGACAACGGCGGTCAGCCTGCTGCCGTCAGGCTGTGTGGAAGCCCCGTGGGAAAGAGCCGCGGCCAGAGCCACCTTTCACCACCACAACGCCAGGAGTACAAACAAGGACGTGAATGTCTGCGGCTGTTCCCTGTGTGTGTGCGTATGTGTGTGTTTGTTTTCATCATTCTACTGGTTTCTGCCAAGGGACATTTGATTATCCTGTCCCGAGGGAGCCATCTCCCTGGGGAGTGTGGGGGGGGGGGATCAGGTTGTGGCTATTGCCTGTCACCGCTTCCCCTCACATCACTGCACACACACACACACACACACGCACACAATGTTACAACACACACATACATGTATTGCACACACTGGGAAGAGGATACGGTTTTACATGTACTCCCTAGGCATTGTGAGGTCACCCAGTTCTCTATTTCAAAGGAGACAGGGTCGCCGCCGAGCCAGCCGAGGCCCTGTGGAAGCAACCAGTCATGTGTGATTTTCCAGTCCACTGCTCCGTGATGAGCACGTCTGGCCATGGCTCAGCCCCCAGGGCCCGGCCCGCAGGGAGACTGACGGGCTTGGAGCATGTCCACCTTCTGCTCCGGCCTTGTCGTATCATTGGGAATGAGGGCTCATGATCGCCTGCCAACCAGCGTTGCAGTCATCATTCTCCTCCGCTCCCTCAGCCTCACTGGGGCCCCAGCCCTGGTAAATTATGCTTACCCACACCATTATTAGACTCATTATAGACCCATTTGAGTAGCTTTCAGCCTGTCACAGGCGCTCAACTATGTCTTCAGCTTGACTTGATTTCCTCTGACAGGCTTTTCTTCAACTAAAAGGCTGGGGAGGGGAGTTGGAGAGACGTGAGACTGAAGAGAAAGAGAAAAATGCATTTTGAAGAAGTCAAGCAAGGGGTTTACAGGCTAACCGTAGAACATTTATTTGCTTTTATAATGAGGCACTAATAGCAGGTTGTGGCGTGGCTCACCATATCTTGAAAATATTTTTTCATTTCAGTTGGAGACACACGGATATAAATACCTTGAGGGGCAAGAAAAGTGGCAGGCTGAGTCCATCTTGCTGGTTGTTGACACATTTTTAAACACTGTTGAGAAATGACCCTCATTTCTGGAAACCTAAGGCCTTTCAATTTTACTGTGCTTGGCAAACCGACGCAACTCACTTGGATTCCCAATTGCCTGTCAACTGCTGGGTCTGCCATCCATTCATTTTCCAAGTCGTGTCCCCGCTAAGCCCTTCGCTACATCTTTCATTCTGTCAACGCTAACATGATAGGGAATTCCCCGGGAGAAAGGGAAACTTCATTGGGAAAGGCTAGGAGACGTGTGCACCAGCTCCCCTCCATGCTAAACGTGAACAGAGCCAAGATCTCTCAATCTGTGACGGCTCATTTGGAAATGTGGCCCTGGGCTCATGTTCCCTCTCGCCCTTGCCAAATACAATAATTCTTTTTCATTTCTCCAGCTCAATTTTATAATTTTGTGATTTTTCACTGTCAGCTATGGCCTTTTGAAGTATTTTATTGAATTTCCTGCTGGACATAGCTCTAAAGTCCATTTTTCGTTTTGCCCCAGCTTAGCTCCCTACTGCTGTTTCACTTTTCTGTCTCTCACAAACTTTTGCAACATGGTCAACCTCTAAAGCCTTTCCAGTTCACTTTCCAGTCACTTAAAAAAAGCAACAAAAAAAAAAGCTATCCTGCTGCATCAGTTGCAATCGTTATTTCTTCATCTGGATTTCTCATTATTTTCTCCGATATTTCTTTGCCTTTCACCTCTCGACTCTGCCGACTCTAGCCGTGGGTGATATCATTGTCATGTCACTGCTCATTTACATCACATGGATTGACAGGAAGGCCCGGGCCAGCTCTGCTTCTGATAATGGCTGATCTAATCCATACCACTGTGTACTTTCTCCCACTCAGCTCCTCTGTTCTTGGCATCGATGCCTTTAAACCCAAAAAGCCTCTCTCCCTCACCCCCCTACATGTGTTTGCAATTCCCCTCCAGGGGGTTATGATTCAACAGCGGCATCATCTCAATTCGTCTCAAAGCATGAAGCATCGCAAGAGAAACTAAAGTGGGAGACAAGAGGGCCCTCTCTGCCCCCCTTTCAGAGGCAAGAGCTTGAGTGTGTTTGGCGGAGTTGGACGTGAGGCTCGCTCTTTGGGATGTGGGAGTTTAAGAAGAGAGTGCCACGCTGGCCTAATCACATTACGGGGGCCATATTATGTGTCAAGCTGTCACTTTCAATTTGAGCCAGTGCACTGCTGTGGCGGGCCCTGGCTTTTCTTCATGTTTCTGTTTTGATTGGGGCTTGATAGTGACCAGGCTGGAACTGGGTGTACACAGCAAGCAAGGAAGACGCTATTCTACCGTGGTTAAGAAAGCTGATCATATGTTTACAGTTAGTATTGGTTGGGGTGTGGATGGAGGGTATGGGCATCTATGGGGTCTGGGGCAATCGTTCGCACTGACCTCTTCACACTGAATCACATCTTATTTTTGTCTCCCGTTTGAACTGATTTCATGTGCCTCAACGTCAAATCTGTCACACTGGTTGACGTGGAAACCGTGTCGAAAGGCGGAGGGGGTTGTGCAGGAAAAGCCTGCGTAGTCGCTCAACTCCATGAGCAGGGTAAATGGAGGAGATACAGCCTGACAAGAGGGAAAGAGGGGTTAGGAGGGGTTATGGGATGGGGGGGAGCAGGGCGTGAGTTCAGTCAAAGCCATTTGTTCTCCAATTGAGTGGAATGACTCAGAGGAATTGGTAGAAGTTGGGTCTTTTGTGTGCAAGCAGCTGAAAGATTTGAGCGATCGGATTGAAATTCCCCCTGTTTTTCTACTCCGAAGTGTCTGTTTCTACAGCTATTCAGTTCCAGCCTCCCCTGAGTAATCACTGTCCTCCCTTTCTCTCTCCCCCTTTACCTCCCTCTATTTATCTATCTCTTACTCCATCTCTCCATTTGTCTCTGTCTGATACATCATCGGCTTGGTCATAAAGCCCAGCAGCCTGTCAAGGCTGAGGGCTTCTAGATGCTCTTTTAGACGAAGCCTCAGAATCAGTCGACAGAAGAAACAAAAGTAAGTGGAGATGAGAGACAGAGGGAGAGGAGGAGGGGCAGAGAGAGGGGAAGTGAAGGGGAGAGTTGGGCCTTGGTAGCCATGCTGACATCCTGAGACATCCAGCTGGGTATCTGTCATTTCCCATGGGTTTTCATCTCAATCTCCTTTGTAAATGCTAAATATTCCCCGCTATCAGAGGGCTGTGTGGTAGCCAGTAAATGACCCAGAGAGAAAATCTCATCATCGCCATTGCCAAGTTAGAGGCAACAGAGCACTGTAGCAGCGGTAGCAAGATGCAGAATGTAAGGAAAAGAGTTATTGTTGATAGCTACAAGCTAGCTAACAATGTAGACGTGTACTTTGATTTTGTAGATTGGCCCGTTTCCCAGCCGCTAACAGGGAAGGGCGGGATTTATGACCTAAACTGCAGCGAGCAACCAGGTATGGATCGAGATGTTTAAGCTTCACTTATACAGTCTATGCATCAACCCGTCCTGGGGAAACTTATAGGCACAATGTTGTTTTCGCAGCACATACTGTAAACTATTACAATGTGTTTATATTGTCACATTATACAAGTCACATAATTAATTTCAGGACACCGCTGTCAGTTTTATTTAACCCTTGTGTTGTCCCTCGGGTCAAATTTGACCCGTTTTCAAAGAGTTTTTTATATCAGAAATATGGGTTTCTTTCAACCGAATTGCCCAATATAACATGGGTGCATGCATGTACGTTGTATGGAACCTAGATCCAACATTGTTTGCAGGTAAAATGAATTGATTACTTGTGTTTTATTTAATTTTATAGCATTTGAAAAACGTTTTTTTTAATGGATTCAAAACAGCATCCTGACCAAACTTTGACATGTACCAGTCTTAATTAGTCAACATAATTCATAATTACTGCTTTTTTTCCAACCCATAAAGTAGGTATAATGTCACATAAATTAGGTTTATTGATCATGAATTAAAAAGCATTGAGAAAAATGACAAAAAAAACTTTTTTAAAGCGTTAAATAATTGGAAAAGAAGTGACAAAAAAAGTACATTTTTAATTTTGACCAGGATTGACAACAAGTTCATGGTAACCCTAACCCACAAGAAAACAACACAAGGGTTAAGTGAACATCGTTGTCCACTCCTTTTTTAACGATGCATTGTGGGATACTATATAGTCCACTATCGTATAATAATTCTCACTATACATTCAAATCCGGCGCAAAATGAACCTAGGGGTTAATAACACATGTGTTCGACCGTTCTCTGGGATTTGTTTTCATGCTAATCGAACGTGACTAGTTTTATCGCAAACCGCTAATTACCTTTATAACGCTAGTCGTCACGGGTAAAGTAAAAAGAAATCGCTATTTCTATACCACTAACAAGGCTCAGAATAGCACCACACTTCCACGGTAGCATAATGAGGGTCCCTACATGTAAACAGAAGCATTGAGAACTTTGTAAGTGTACAGACAGTTTATTGAAAAGATAGTTTAGAAAGACAGTACCGTTCACGTATACAGGCGATCGCCATCTTGGGAAAAAAGTCACGACCAGTCAAACGACGAACGCTGTGCTTGAGCTAGGTTACTGGTTACTGATTGCACGGCGTTCGTCGTTCGACAGGTCGTGACTATTTTCCCTACACATGTGTTATTAACCCCTAGGTTCATTTTGCGCCGGATTTGTCCTTTAAAATCACATACCTAATATAGTTAAATGGTGGAGGGTGATGAAAAGGGCAGAAAGAACAGAGCTCGAGACTAGATTAGATTAGATTAGATTAGATTAGATAATACTTAATTCATCCCACAATGGGGAAATTCACTAGACTAGTAGGCAAATTTGTTAATTTTCACAGGGGGGATGGACCCAGTTAATTTTATTCACCCAAGTCGCAAAACAAACAACTCTCTTTCATACCCAAAGGGATTGCTATGGATTTATCAATACACAGCACAGTTAGGCTACTGATATTACAGCGCCACGGTCGGGACCATAGATTCTAACTTGCACAAACCTCAGTCAGATCAATGAGATCAGGTAGACTAGACTAATTCAAATAAAGAACCCCTCTGCACTTGCACTCTCTCTGCTACTAGGGGATGGAGGGGGCAGGTTAACAAGGGGCATGCATTTTGGTCATTTTACAAATAAGGGGGAATCGCCTACTGACTAGTGCTTAGAAAATGGAAAACTAAACCGAGCGCTGACTACAATGGAGCCTGTCTCATGCTGTTATTATAGTTACAATCACTGGCTGGCTACTCAGTGCAAGACCTACGAAAAATATGAAGATTCTGAAATGTTTATGCAGTACCGGTCCATGTATCATGTGTCAGAAACCGCTTGCTACTGATGCACCCTGGACGGCAAGAGGAGAGCTAGTTAGCTGTTTGCAGCCAGCTGGCAGCAGAGTCCTGTGGTTTGTTTGGCTATTAGAGCTAACCGCTAACGGATCTAATAAAGCTAACATGAGCCCCACATTATGGTGACTTCCATTTGAACTGGGAAGTCGGAATTTCCGAGTTCCAAGTCGGAAATTTCAAATGGAACGCCCCCTGGAGTCGGATTTCCGACTTGGAAAATTGGAGAACCTCTCAGTACCCCGAGCAAAGCCGACTTCAAAATACAAGATGGCCGCCCCATACATCAACAGTAGCGAAAGCTTTAGTACTGTAATATACAGTTTGTTAGCACTTCTATCTTATTTGTGTCTCTAATTAAACTAGTTGTACACACAAAACTATCCATCTTCTATCTCTGGACATGTTGCTACGCTGTTTGTATGCACAAAATACAGCGTAATGCTTTCTTATCAAATGGTATTTCTAACAATGGCTAAACTGGCTAGAGCAAACTGCACTGTTTTTCCGACTGGAACGCAGTCAATCCGGGTGGAACGCAGCATTAAAGCTAATGGAGCCAATAGAGCTAACAGTGCTAACAGCTAACAGAGCTAAATACACAGCATGACTGAGAGTTACTGTTCAGAGGAACATAAAGTGTTAAACAGTTAACTACAGTTACTGTGACAACATAACAAGTTAACAGTAAGTGAGTCAAATGCTGTTGTGTGTTCCATTTGTGAAAGGGCAATCCTGGACAATTTCCAGACCAGATTTTTGATATTGTTCAGGGTTCATATCAAAACAACTTACATGTCAGTACATAGATAAGATAGATGACGCCACGGGCAGATCTTTCATTTCATACAGTAAGTAGCTCTGTGGTACGGATCGAGCATGGCAGTCACATTGCTGAAGCTCAGTTTTTTTCTTCTCCGTCTTTACCAAATCCCGTATGTCTCATGCTTCTGTCAGGCACACTGAACAATTTATTTCTGCCACTTTGTTGTTAATGCAAGACTAATCCTTTGAAAGGCAATACATCCATCGGTCGTCAACATTATTCGTGCTTATTTTCAGTACAATTCTGGCCGAATTACAAAGGACAAATGATACATCACAAGGACCTGATTATCCAAATGCAGTTACGAAGGCATCCATATAAGCACAAGTAACCTGTCATGCGCTGAGTGTTTCATCTGACTTGATTTATTACGCCTAATTTACATTCCAGCTTCTCACAGAGCTAATGGTCCATAAATCCTTTGTAGATAATGCCCATAGATTAAAGTGAAATAACAGGCAGTATAAATCAATCCCAGAACAGAGCGATCTGTTGTTACAATAATGTGCACCATTAGCTTGAAAAGCAGACCTCTGACACACATACAGACGCAACACTTTATTCTTCTCTCTGTCTCTTTTTCTCCCTATAACTCTTTTCACACATGAAATATGGTCCATTGCTGGTTAAATGTCTATGGAAGTCGGTCTCCTATATGGAACAATTCCATGTCAAATCTTTCCACAGAATGACATGACCATTCAGTTTTTATTCTGTTCAGTGTTTTCACTTCTCACACAAACTCCCTAAGTGATACATTTTAAACGTTTTAACTGTAATTAATTAACACTTTGGTGTGTTTTGGAAATGCTACTAGGAGCTGAGTGGGGAAATTGGCAGAGCAGATTTGACAGAAAAATGACTTGGGCTCTTTTGCCAACATGTAGGTGAAAGGGTGCAGGGCATAGGGAGTAAAAGGGTGCTTTCTTAGTGCGTTTACATGCAGTTTGAAAACCTGATTATATTAGGCAATACCCCGGTTTCTCAAATGTCATGTAAATACCTTACTCTAAAATCGGAGTTCAGACCTAGATAACTCCTTTAGTTACCAGGGTATTTGTGCATGTAAACACCTTAACCAGGTTTTGCGTCTGCACATGCTCCGTAGGTTAGAACTGCCCCTTCCCACTCCGCTGCAGTGACTTTTGAACCGGAAATAGAAGAGAGCAGTTGGAATCAACAGCACCAAAAACCACAGCGACAACACAAGCTTTAAACTTTTTAAACCAATTGAGAACTTCGCCATGGCAAGTTCTATCAAGAAGACCCATTTCTGGACAGACGAGGAGACACATTATTTCTTCAAGTGAAGGACCTAAACATCCTTAGGTCAACCGGAAGAAAAAGCCTTATTCCAACCAGTTGTACGTTGGCAGACAGTCACCTGCTGTACTGGAGGTAGAATTACTCCCATCATTCTTTCCATTCTTCCCCGCTCACGTATACGGGGAGAACTGGCATAACCCGCATATTCACTCAACCGGGGTAAGACCATGCCCCGGTTACTGCTGTGCATGTAAACGCACTGACTGTGTGAATGATGTTGCGCGCAAGTTGTAGAAGCTTGAGGTTGGTGTTCGATTAACTGTACGTACACACCGCCGCCGACTTGAGCTGCAAAGAAGCTCTGGCCGCCCTGTCAAGGCCGCTCTGACATGGCAGCGTTCTTCGATCATGTTCAACACACGATTGAAGAAAAAGCACAAGCAGCCACTGCACGGCCAATACACTGACACTAGAAACCTTTTATAAATTACATATATAACGGCAGAATTTGTATTGTTTGTTGGTCGCAGCGGTGTCTGTTAGCAGTTAGCTCACTCGTTAGCCGCTGAACCGCAGCAGAATGCAGGCAGAACGAGCAGCCGCCAGATGTTGATCCGTGCAGGACTTCACCGTGAGCGGACTGTTTAGAGATGATGTGACCGCCAGAGCCTGGTCCCTATATACGCAAACAACGTCATATCATAAATGATAGGGAACCCAGCAACGGCCATTATGAGCTTTTCCTCCATTTTCACGAAACTAATGTTTTGGTAGGAACGAAAGTTTACATAATATGTAATGTAATGGCGTTCCATTGAAAAGCTTCCATTGAAAGTGAATGACTTCCGGTAACTTTAGAAGCTCAAGTCGGCGGCGGTATGTACGTACAGTTAGAGACTTTTAGCACAGCAAACCACACCTTGATAATTCTTGGGCCCTCTGACAGTACTAATCCTAGAGCATGGATGTTTTGGGAGCCATGGAACTATGACCCATGAGGTAAATCTCCCTATTAGCTATTGATTCAAGTTTTAACCAGTGTTTGCTTACTACGTGTGAATAAATGTCAAGCACCCAGAGGTCTGTGTTGACGCACTCAGTTCCTGGGTCTTTGCTGAGTAGGGACATTTTGGGGGCCCCAGAACTATAGCCTAGGAATTTCATTTAGAGCCTGCTTTCTCCAGTCGAAAAAACACAGGTGAAGAGCTTGGGTTCCTAACAAGGGTCCTAGGTTCTGCGAAAGCTTCCTGTGGCGCAAAAGGGATTCATGTCTCTTTTTTTCTCACTCACACATACCAAGTCAACATATTTCAATCCAGTATCTAAGGTGGGACTGAAAAAACAACACACAGGCTGGTTTATGAACACACTCAGCAGTCCCCAGCACACGTAGGTGTAGGTTTAATATTTTATGAGGGAGCAAAAGTTATGGACTCTAATAAATATGCACACATGTGCTACTTGTGCAGAGTTATTGGCACTGGCAGGCCACATTAATGTGTCACATTAAAGTAGACCGCCTGTTGACAAGCCCTGGTTGACCCTGTCAGTGTGCACGCGCATTATTACGCACTCGGTGCCATTGCTCGCTTTCAGAGATTGTGTATTTTAAAGAATGGCTAATGCACTTGCACACTAAAGCTCGCAGCAGAATGCATCACGTCTCCTGTGGTTTAAAGTGCATAACGCAATGCAGAGCTCGATGGGTGTCACCCACCAATGAGGGGGAAGTAGCAGCACTGCGAGACGGAGGGAAAACAAGGGTACGAAAGAAATTTAGAGAGAGGGAGAGAGACATCAAAGGCCAAGTGTTTTCCATACAAGAGGGCGAGCAGGGCTTTAGATCAGACAAGCTGCTCTGTAAACAGCCTGCTCAGATCTTGCCAGCAGGAGGTTCCCCTTCAGCACGCTGCTTTGTCGATCAAAGTGCTCCCAAAGTATTGAGGGGGGGCACTGGAGCAGCGCTTCTTGCCACTTCCCTCCCTCCCTCCCTCCCTCCTCATATAAATGCTGCCCCTCCCCAACACTGAATCACAAAATAAAGGTGATTATCTCCTCCCACCCCCACCAGCACTTCCACCTCTTCTTCCCTTTTTTTCCCTCCCTCCAGCTCACCCATTCTCTGTGTTCTCATTCATGTGTTTCAAAGGTTCCTCTCTCAAAACTTCCTCTTTCACCTCATCTCCTCCTGCTTCTCCTCCTCCTCTTCCCTCCTCTGCCACCCTTCAAACTTTTTTTTTTTTATTACAAAAGGTTATACTTTAACTAAATTTTCGACCTTGGACCATATGGCATATTTTTCAGCATCTAGGGCAACTAGAGGAAGGGAAAGAACCCAGATAACCAGCAAAGAAAAGTCCACCACCAAGGCCAAACAGAGAATAAAGTTCATGCCATACTTATTACTGTAATGAGAATACCGTTTCCCCTCTGAGCCTGAGTGGAAAGTAATTGTGGGGCTGATTTTCTTCTTCTTCTTCTTCTTCTTCTTCTTCTTCTGCTTCTCTCCACTCTTTTCAATGGGCTTCAAGAGCCAGCTTTACAAGCTCTTCCCTGCTCTCATCCTCCACTGATCAAAGCCCGCTCGCACAGATATATTTCCCCTCACAGACAATGCCTCTTCTCAAGGTGCTGTCAGGTTCCCTTCTTTGCTTTAATTTCATCTCTTAAACTTTTTTTTTTTTTTTTTAATCCCCGTACCCCTTGCCTCCCTTCCCTCTCCTTTCTTTGTGAGGGCTGTCAGCCGTGACAGTTTGTTGCCAGGAGGGACTTGTGGGAAGAGAAGGTAGGTGCACTTTTACAAAGAGCCGCCGCCTGGCTCCACCTCACTCACGCTGTCACTCAAAACAGCCCGACTCACACTCGCTCGCATGTGCACGCGCAGCCAAGGTGACACGCCCGGCTTTCATGCACCGGCTGCGGCACAGCGCTCGCGCATTTACACTCAAACCCACGCGGTGAAACATGACAGACACCTTGACCTTGTGTTTGTCGTGTCACGTAAGGTATCGGCACTGAAGAGAGGGGGCCGGAGGGAGGGGGGGGGGGGGGAGGTTGAGATGGGTTTGTGAAGCCACAGTTGCACTTGTCTGGGTGTCTCAGATCATAAGCCAGGAGGAAACTCGGAGCGACAGAGCCGTGATGGAGCGCTGGCAGAGCCGAGCGCTGACAGGGCTTAGATGAGAGACAGAGGCTGACAGACGCTGACATCTCGCTGTCGCCTCGGGGAGACACGCGGCCCAGAGTGAAACCTGAGGAGTCCTCCCTGCAGCCATAACTACCAGGCGGCCCTCGCAAGCCTAATCCCTTAAAGTTCACACAAAGACGCACGGGTGACAGAAGGGCAGGAGCAAAAAGGAAAGACAAGAGGAGTATCATTTAATTGTCCCGGCAAGAGAAAGACGACGAGGACAGAGTTTGCCTTGAAGGGAAAGGATTGAGTTTGTGAAACATTAATTACACCCCGCGCTCCCCACCCACACTCCCTACCCGCCTATCTGTCTTCATTTCGCCGGTGATGGGGCTGCTCAGAGCAGGTGAATAGCTTCATCTGTTCTCGCGGAGGCAGTTGTAGGCAAGCTGAGGAATTATTCTGATGTTCTGTCGCCAGTCAAAGTTCTTTTTGACTCTGCTTTAACCAATATAATAACAGAAGATGCCAATAGCCAACATTCTGTGGGGATATTTAGCATCTCAGCTAGATAGCTGCTAGATAAAGCTACATTTGAGATCTTCCTTAAAGGCCCTCCTCACATTTTTCAGTATAATCTGGGAAGTCTTTCTGCTATTGTTAATTCTGCTGCCTATTGTTTAGCCGTCACTTGTGAGTTTGACCTTTCCTTTGACGGTCATGTAACAAAGGTTGTGCAATCATGTTTTTTTCACTTTAGACAAAGCTTCTCTATAACTAAAGACAGCATTACAGACGCATTACACGCTACGCCAATGGTATGAAACGGCACACCATTCCTGTCTCCTCCATGGGCATGGCCTCGTTTGAAAGTGTAGTGAACGTCATGTAGATGAATGATATGTTTTGTTTGCTTGAAGTATTAATATTTTCTTTTGCTAACATTTGATATTTACACAGCTAAAAATAATATATATTTTTTTAAATATTTAGCATTAGGAAAATGAGTTTTGTTAGGGCGATCGCGAACGTAAGCTCATCTGTCGTTAAACGATATCTTAACTCAAGGTCCTGAGACAGAAACAGGTCTCTAACAAAGTTAGTTCGCTCCTGATTTGTCCGTCTAACAAATGTAATGTGATTGTCAGAATGTTCGTGAGATATGTGGCTTGTGATACACGTAGGTGTTCACGTTCACTTCTCCCATTGGAACCGTTGGAATAAAGAAACTCAGGACCTGCCGCTAGTCCCAAGTGCCAAGAGGTGTGGCAGTGGACAAACCCATGGGACACAAATACAGGAGTTGGGGCGTCTTGTTCTAAACTGTCTCTGGTTTACATAGGGAAAAAAACTTGTGTTTTCAGGTTGATTTTGAAATAAGTGGGGTCATCCCCACTTTGGCCACTCACCCACTTCTCTACACATTACATAATTATCATTCCAATAGGCATCTAAAAAAATACTTTTTGCACTTTACATCCCACGCCATGTGTACTTGTCTTGATATTATGTCTCATTTGTATATTTGTATTTTTGTATATTATGTTGATATGTGCCTATATGTATATTGTTGTCTCTATTGTTGTACAGTATGTGTCTATATTACGCAGTCCTTCCAGAAAAACGCGGAGTTTTTTTGTGATTGTTTCGGGCAAAAATCCTTGATTATGCCGCACGTTTTCTTAAAAAATGCGATGGAATATGCGGGATATTTATGCAATTTTATGCGATGAAATTGCGGGAACTTGCAAAAATTGCGGTTTGATGAAAAAGAGAAGAAAAAGTTATTCCCCCAACACCCTGCTTTTTTTAAACTTAATTTCCAAAAATTGCAATCTGCAATAAGTAAACAAATAAGATTCAAAAATATATACAAATAATCTAATATTAAAGTAAAAAAAAAAGTAGTCTAAACAGAGGGAAATGAAAGATACAAAAGAGACAGACTTTCAAAAATCGTTAATAATATAGACAGCAGGAGCACTTAAACAAAGAAATTTGAGTAGATATCCGATATTAAGATAGCTTTCTTATTAGATACCAACTTAAGAGACTCAAAGTACATGTCGAATTCAAACTCCAACACCCTGCTTTTCGATGATGTTCACGTCGCGTAATTACGTGACTTCATAACGTTCCCATGGCAACAGGGGAAAATGGCTGCTCTTGTGTGAAGTAAACGCAACATTTTTTCAACTTTCTGCTAAGATATATGTGACTTTTTTGCAACGAAAATGCGGGGATTATGAAATCATGCAAGCACCGCATATTTTGCGAAGAAATCATCAATTTATGTGGCGAAAGTGCGGCATATTTGAAAAAATGCGGCCCCCGCATGAATATGCGGACTTTGGCTGATTATGCATTGAATTATGTGATTGCATAATCGCGTTTTTCTGGAGGGACTGATTACTATTTGTCTACTGAATGTTTACTACTACATGTCTATTTGTTGAATGTGTAGAGAGTTAACACCTACCGAAGTCAAATTCCTTGTGTATGTAAGTATACTTGGCCAATTAAACTGATTCTGATTCTGATGAGTCAACACCGACACACGAAAACAATAAAACATTGTCAACTCCTCTTTTGGAAAGACACACCACTAATACATATATACGCAGTCATTATCATGCAGGTAAGAAGGGACAGACGCAGCTCAGTTACTTTACTGTGTCACAGCAGGTTTAAGCCTTCATTACAATCATTACAATCTCACTGACATAATTGTCTCTGCTGTCAGACCATTAAAAGGTTTTTCAAAAAGTGTTTTGATTGTAGCTCATAAATACTACCTGTTGACCAAGGTGAAGAGTGACTCCTCCATGTCTGAACTGAGATGTCAATCAAAACCTGTCTGACAACATAACCAGTGTTTCCCTGGCATAGAGACATCTGTGGCGTGCCGCAACCATAACCACCACGCCTGCTACACAATCCTGAATAATAATGTGCACCAATACATGTTAGATTTATTCATGAAGTTGAGAGGGGTCTGGCTTTTCTAACAGCATTTCAGGTTTTTCTTTGAATGTACAGCCTTTCAGTTAGGGCTGTGGTTAGGTCAGGGGTCATTGACCTGGTCAACAGCAGCACTATTATGCTAAAACTGGCAAATGGTATATAGAAGCCTTCGAAGTGCTAAGAAAATACTGTCACGCCATTATTAGGCCATTATTAGACCTGTTACAGCACTATGTTACAAAACGCAGCCCCGCCTTATTCATTTCAATGAGACCACTGCATTGGCCCAGCAGGGGTCCCGACACAGAGTTGTAGTTCGTTGTGCGTTTGTTTTTGCATCTGATAAGCCTTAAAAATCAGGGATCGGTCACTCAAACTGAACTTCATGGATCGTGTGTCACTGTTTCACCAGTAACTATAGCAACATGCCGACACCAACACGCCCCTTGAGAGTTTTAGGCAATAGTGAATACTTATGTTTCTATGCAGATGACATTCATCTGGATTTTTATATCATGAGATATGGATAACTGTGCCAAAGCAACTTCATAATTATATAGCAGTGAATATTTTTAGGTCATGTCATTTTGTAGATCATTAGCTCACACAGACTGTGAGCCTTTAGAAAAAGATCTAAGCATGTATGGATGTAAAACTGTCTGCGCATTTGCAAATTTATCCGCATTAGTGTAAATGAATTTCCATTCTACGTAAGGCCCCCCCAATGCTTGTAGGTGGGCTCCTCACCTCCTGCCCCCCCGATCCCCAACCCAGTCAGTCCTGCTGAATAGGCAGCCAGCTGGGTGCTGTAAAATCACCTCGAGCACTCAGTAACCTTCAGTGTGGAGTGTCATGGCTTAAGAGATGATTGTGCTGTCTTTGATGAGCAAAGGTGCCCCATCTCACACCTCCCTTCAAAACTTCAAGAGACGAGCACTCAGCTCCCAGGAATGAGGATATTAGCTTGTCAGTGGGGTGACAAGTTTAACACAATAGGGGCGTTTGGCTGGAGTGGATATATTGGGCGAGTCAAAGGGTGGGAGGGAAGAAGTCACATGCTTTTAGGCTCATGCTGGTTCATTTTATGGAGGAAAAAGAGGTCTGTATGTTTTGTGGAGTTTCAAAGCATGTTAGCGTCCTCACCAAACTTGTACTTAACTATCTGTAACGAAACAATTTGGGAACTAAAACGCCACGCTTAGTCTGCACGTCCAATTGGTTGTTTACAGTTACCGTTTGGTTATTTCTAAAGCCTCAGACAAAACTTTTACAAAAACCGAACTACGTCTCTACATGCTTAAAGAAAGTCGGCACCAAGACCTTTTTCTAATTATAAGAATCGTTTCCCTGAAGGCAAGAAACACGGGTTAAAGACGAGCTGCAGTGTTTCAGATCATACGTGTGATGTTTGAGTCAAGGGAAGGCTTCTATACACCCATGCATCTATTTTGCCATCTTCAAAGTTTTCGTTTGTGATCTCAGGCTTGAATGTTGAGTATCTATACGACATAATGTATTCTCCACAGTTGCAACTCTCTTTCCCTTCCCCCTACCTCTTTCTTTCTCCCAGTTCCTCCAGTTGCAAACAACACATTACTTTGACTGACAGCTCCAATCATTCTACTGTGTTCCCTCGGCAAGTTCAAAATGTGACTGACACTCAGCTCATTGGATGGGGGTTGTCAGGAAGGGAGGGGAAAGGGGCAAGAAATTACAGAAAACAAAATCCTCCCCGTATGACAACTTCCCCCTCCTTCTGCAATCTTCAATCCCCCTCCTCCACTCTTTCTCTTCCTCTTCTCCATCCTTTTCCATCATCTTTCCATTCCTGTCATTCCATTCCTTTTTTTCCCCCATAAAATCCGTTTTGATAGCAAATCACCACGGGCCCGCCAAATGACAGATAATCCTTTACAGTTTTATCACTAAACCCTCTTCTTCTCATTTTGTCTCGCAGCATGTACTGTACGTACAGCTGCCGTGTTTGCTGATACAATCTGCCAGCCAACGCAAGCCGTGGCAGATCACACCGAAGAATGGAGGAAGCTCGCCTCCGCAGCCACAGATAAATTAGAATAATAATATTCCTCATTTTCTATTTAAAAGAGAGAAAGCATTTACGTTTATGTTAAAGAACGGATGGTCACAGTCTTCCAGTTTTCTACATTTATTCCACCTCCTACCTCTTCCTCCTGACCCCTACTAAAATACAACATACAAAACTATATAGGATATGTAGGGTATTTGTACGACCATAAATTAATACAGGTTGTGTAATTTTATATTGTGATGTAGCAATTTGCTAGCCTGGCTCCGTCCTCCTAGGTACTTCCGCTCAATTTTCATTTCCCTTCTATCCATCTGGGTTTGCGGTATATTCTTGGGTTTTCTCCGGTCAAATCTTTACCGGTCCAATCAGCGAACAGAGGGAGCGGCTGAGAAGGATGACGTTGAGCTTTGGTAACCTTTTGTGAGTTCCGTAATGGCGGCGGAGAAAGATGCGAGCGAAGCCATTCGGTCCGTTGTTGAAACGCTGCCGAATATCCAGAAGTTAAAGGCCGAGCAAGACCAATCTTTGCTGAGTTGTGCTGGTGGCCATGATGTCGTGGCCCTCCTCCCCACGGGGTCCGGGAAAAGTTTGATTTTCCAGCTCGCTCCATTAGTGGTGAAGGAGTTGGCTAAGGCTAGCGATGCTAAGCCAACGTCACGACCAAACGTTGTTACAGATGTTACAGGTTCAAGTCAAATAGAAATTTGACATATTTGTGGAAACAGCTACAAACATTGATGTATTTACCCCCTATCACACTATTCGATATTGAAAGGACCTATTGTTTTGTCAATAATGTAACAGAGTGAAAGTTTAACTCCTTTTTTATTAACGTCCACAGCTCAACAGATACAACGTCTACATGCCTGGAGTTCCCGCCGTACATACACCCTTATTTCCGGGGACCGTCTCCCGAGAGCCACCCATAGTACAGTAACACACTAGGGTCAAAACACTTAAACAGTACTACTATCTAAACCTATCGTGCAGTGGAATTTGTATTCCACTCAGAAAGTGATAGCTTCGTGGCTGGGTGAGCTCAGTTGGTAGAGCAGGCGCACATACATAGAGGTTTATTCCTCGACGCAGAAGGTCCAGGGTTCCAGTCCGACCTGTGATGATTTTCCTGCAAGTCTCCCCCCTCTCTCTCTCCCCTTTCATATTTAACTGTCCTATCCATTAAAGGTGGAAATGTCCCAAAAATTACCTTAAAAAAAATAAATAAAAAAAGTAGTAGCTTCTGGACGTTACACTTCCGGAATTGCTACGTTGCCACCGTAAATTCCGCCAGATTTTACTTATTCAGTGTGTGGTCAATATCCGGTAATTGGTAATTGGCCTGTGTGAATTATCTCTGCCGGTATGAATAGTTTTGATGGAAAATATTCGCGTGCGAGTATTTTGCATTTCCGTGTCATTAATTCGTCACACCCATCAGTCAGGACCAAAGATTGAACTCTCTGCAGAACACTGAACATATAAATAAAATGTATTTTTGGCCAAATAAGCACTCAGGTCAAATCAAACGCCAACATTATCCAGAAGATGCTAACTTCTTAACAAAAAAAAAAATAACGGCAATTTCAGTTGATTTTAACTTCATTTCAAAGAAGTGATTTTTTTCCAACCCATTGGCAGTTTTTTTATTTTTTTTTTATTTGAGAAACGATTAATGTGTCTAAATAAAAGATTGAATGCCTCATTAAAAGATGAAAATGAAAGATGAAAAGCTGAAATGACTCACAACCAAAGCCTAAGGGAAGCTACTTTAAAAACTGCCAAACAACCCTAACCAGGCACTGACAGTCATGTCAGCATGTGAACTGTCCCTATAATTTACCTGTTACAAGTGCATTGTCTCAATTAAAAACGGTGGAACATGTTTTGTACCCATATTTACATAATAACTGATCATAAGCAACTGTAATTTATCGTTGCCAGTCTCATGGCGAATGACACGACGAGCCGGCCTGGATCATCAAAGAAAGCGACGCCTCAAAGCAGCGCTGATGAACAAATACGGGCGGTGAGAAAGTAAAGCGAGGAATTAACCAGATGATTTACTCCGGAAAGCTCTGCCTCCAATAATGGCTTGGCCTGAGGGATGACTCTGATCCAGCGCAGAGAAAGAAAGAACGAGAATAAAAGACAGTGGAGAGACCTCGATTTCTTTTCATTGTTTAGAACGTTTTGCCCTCCAATGTTAAAATCCTCATCTGATGAAGAGGGTAAATCCTGCCAGTCTTCCATTCAGCGCTCGATATAAAGGAGGGTGATCCTGAGAAATCATTCATACACCTGCGCAGGGCGTAATGCCGCCATCCTTCTCCCTTAGGGTCAAACAGGCAGTAAATCTCTTTGCAAAATAACTTCCTTTCAGCGGCCTTATAGCAGATCCACTTCTTATACAGATGATGTCCTCGGAGAAAGGGGGCGGGGGTGTCTAGAACCACAAAACAATAAAGGAAGGGAAAGCGAAGCAAAGTGGAGGCGCGCAGAGGACCGATGTAGAGAAGTGAAAAGGCAGAGGAGGTTGGAAGCAAAGTTGAGAACACAAAAGGAGCATCTTTGATGTGGTTTGATGGTATTACTGAGAACAAAGTGAAAGGTTGTGCAATATGGAAAGTGCATATGAAACATAAAGGTGTTTGGTTAGTCGTGACGCTCTGACACACTGGATTTTCAACATCACAGAGGTTTAAATGATGATCTTACGGCCCTTTTTCCCCCCAAAACACAGCTAGAGGGATATTTGTGTACACCTTTGTTTGATCTACGTGGCATTGTGAGTGTAAGTACAGTATGTGGATGCTTTCCACTGTGTGTGCGTGCGTGCGTGCGTGCGTGCGGGCGTGCAAGCGAGCGTGTGCTAGGGTGAGAAAAAACAGCGGGAGTGTTGGATTTGCAGGGACATTTTTGGTTGTGGAACTTTGATCTTCCAAAAGGCTTTGGGATTTTACACAACAATAATTCTCCTCGGCCTCAGCTTAAATAAATCGTGGGCCTGTTGTGAGTGTCCGGGATAGGTTTCAATAGACTAATCGGTGTTGGACACGGAAACAGGGCTGTGGCTACACTTTGTCATTTCTACGGCTCTTTGGAGACCTAACTCCAAAGACGGCATGTTATGAGATCATGTTACTTCATGTCAAAACAAGGCCTATTAATGGAGGCTGTAGTTCTTCTGTGGCTTCACTTATTGAAAGTATGAATGCATTATTAAATGAATGCATGTCAGATTTGTTTCCATCCACGATGGTTTTTAAGTCAATGTGTGTGGCAGCAGCAACACCAATGACGGCATAGCACCAAAAATGAAGGCTGAGGCTGCAGCTGTAAGTCCCAGCCAAAAAGTCAGTATCCTCAACAGCTGATCCGTACTGTAGTTTGGGAAATCAGGAAGCGATGCAGCAGTAACGTTGATCCATGCATTGTGGATGGGGGGGGGGGGGTCAGCCCTATGTTCCCACAGCACAATGGTCCCACAGCCCTATGTTCGCACATTTCTAAGAATCTTTTTTTCACTGAAAATTAGGCCCTATGTTCCCACAGCCCTGTGTTCCCACATTTCTAAGATTTTTCTTAAAATTAGGCTCTATGTTAGGGTTAGGGTTACATTCCAGCTGGAGTCCATTGCTACTGGAAAATAGGTTGGGTGTAATTAGCTACCAAATTGGGAGAAAGGGGGATAGAAATCTGATACAAATTTATGAAAAAGTAAATGTGGGAACTTGTGGGCCTAATTTTGAAAAAAATCTTAGAAATGTGGGAACATAGGGCTGTGGGAAGATAGGGCCTAATTTTCAGTGAAAAAAACTCCTTAGGGCTGTGGGAACATAGGCACGCTCCCGTGGATGGCTAGCAGAAACCGTATAGTGCTCCGTGATAACATCCAGGAGATCACCAACCCCGCCATCGGACGCCTGGCTCGCCGCGGCGGAGCAAAGCGTACGAGGAGACCCGCGGTGTGCTGAAGGTGTTCCTGGAGAACGTGATCCAAACCCCGAGCACGCCAAGAAGAAGACGGTGACCGCGATGGATGTGGCGTATGCTCTGAAGAGTAGGGTTTCAGAGGTTCAACCTGATCCCAGAAACACAAATAAAAAGGCTCTGTTAAGAGCCACACTTCATCTAAAGAGAGACTTCCCATTCTAAGTAAACAGGCTTTATCACTTACATCACACAGACGCCAATTCAACATGTTGAATCAGCCAAAAATGTCGTGTGTAATGTATGTAATGAAATGCATGAGAAAATATATTTGAAGTGGGATATATTACCAAGATATGCATATAAATATAAATACGTACATTCAAGACACATGCGATAGTCATGTCATGCGACTGCTGAATTAGGCTACTGGTAGTCTATATCCTTGATGTTCCACTTCTGGGATTTCTCCGTTGCCGCCAAAAAAGGCAGACGAAAGCCCTGTGCATAGCAACGGTGTGGGGACACACCGCAGAAACTAGGGCGAGGGACGCTCAACGTCTTGGATCGACGGCCGACAGTCTCCTTGGCGTGTCAGGGCCTTTACATTAGAGCAAGCATATCCATAATCCATAATCCATTATTACACTTTTGCTGTTGCGTTTTTGGTTTTGGAAAGGCTGAAGAGAACTCCGAATTCTTTGTATACAGAGCTATCACTCTTACTACAGTTCCCACACATCTTCAAATACAATTACTGATGATGCGTTAGGGGTTTAGTGAATGGGCAATTATAAAGCAACAAAGTGGTTAGAGAGTATATAGATCTAATTATGTGGTCACTGAAGAGAAATGTTTTGACTCCCACTGTGCTCAGCCCTGGAGCTGGGAGGGACTCTGTGCCTTTGCTCAGGGGCACTTCAGCACAGCGTATGTTGGCTGACTCGTGGGCCTTGACCGCGGGTGCTCCTGTTGAAGGGCAGACCTACTCACTACAGATAAACAGATACAACACACCAACTCACAACCACAAAAAAACAGGAAACAAAGCGATGCCTTTTCTCAGATGGTCAATGTTAATGTCAATTTTATTTGTATAGCACCTTTCATTACAAGTCAACCCAAAGTGCTTTGAATTGAAAAAACAAATTCACACACACACACACACACACACACACACAGACACACACACAGATGCATAAACAGAAAGAGGAAACGTAGGCTGAAGCCACCACCCACACCGCTATCCAAATAGTGTGACTTTGTAGTATATTACAGGCTAATTGTTTGAATTACCAGTAGGCCTTCAGAAGGCTGTTTGGACTGGCCATTGTGTTTCGCCCCTGAGTCATATTTTTGCAATACTCCCTGCATTATGTTCCGTCTTTGTTATAGGCTACGTGAATCCCTTGTGGCCCGTTCCTCACGGGCAGCGCCAATCTCAAGACTGGGCATGCTCATTTCCACAATGGGAAAAATACTTGCTTATTATATGAGAAAATAAGAAGGTTTTGAGTTGCTTTTGAATGTGGACACAGTTGTGATGCACCTCAGTTAATCAGGCAGCTTGTTCCAGAGAGCAGGGCCCCAGTAACCTGGATCTAATTCTGGGTACAGCTAGAAGACCTCTGCCTGATGACCTGAGAGGCCTGATGGGGTTGTAATCAGTGAGAAAGTCAGAGATGTACTGAGGAGCTAAACCATCATGTCCTTTTGAAAGTGATTCTGTATTGTACCGGGAGCCAATGAAGTGATTTAAGTAACAGAGTAATGCGTTAAATTTCACGTGTACATGTAAGGACAAGGAAGAGTTTACAAAAATGCCTTAAATGATTTTCAGAGAAGTGGGACGGGAGTGTGTGAGGGAACCAGGTCTGTGTTTCTCATTATGTTTTGTGTAATAAGCAGTGATGGCATCGTTGCTGCCTGCTCTCCAGGTGCCCGCGTATACACACACACACACACACACACACACACACACACACACACACACCAGCTTTTACAGCTGTGTTTTATAGAATGAGGTCATCTTAAAATGAGCACATACTCTCATAATGTACCTTATAAGGTCAAGACTGCTGACAAACAATAAAGTCACTTAAATTCAGATCACGTAGATGGAATGTTGAGGAGACATGACATATGGGCAAAAACACAAAGACAAACTTGGCCTTTTTATAAACAAACACGCATAGACTTTATAAAACGGGTAGCTAAAATCAAGCAATCTGATTGGTTCATAGCCCGATATCAGCAAAGTATCCCTTTAAGACTTAAAGGGATACTTAAAGTTGAAGTGCTATATTTAGAATATTTTCACAGCTTTATTTTACTGTCAGACTAGGGATGTCACGATACCAAAAATCTAGTAGTCGGTACAGATACCACCAAAAGTACACGATACTCAATACCAAAGTCAATACCACTGTGTAAAAAAAAAAAAAACAATACTTAAACAGTAATTCCTTTATTTCAACATTGTAAAATAACATCGATGCAAAAAACAGTGACATTTCACGATTCTTGATACCCAATTCGATACCACGTTCAAAACATTAAACAAAACATTAAATCCTATGTTCTCCTTTATAACGCAATTTTTTTTACATGCAATCTGGAGAAAGGCAAGGCAAGGTAAGGCAAGGCAAGGCAAGGCAGCTTTATTTGTATAGCACATTTCAGCAACAAGGCAATTCAAAGTGCTTTACATAAAACATTAAAAAACAGAACAATTTCAATGCATTAAAAGAAAAAAAATAAAATGTAAAGAGCAATTAGAAAACAATTAAAAACAATTTAAAATCATTAAAAGACAAGAATACAATTTACAGTGCAGTATAAGAATTTTAAAGAAAGAGCAGTTAAAAATAAGTTATTTAAAGAAAAGCAACATTAAAAAGATAGGTCTAGGAGAAAAAAAAACGCTCTGGGTTTTTTGCATTTCTTTAAACCAATCACAATCGCCTTGAGCGACACTAAACTCTGGACTCAGCAACGCTGGCTCTGCGAAATGGTCTCGGGAAGGAACTTTTGCACCCCGATAAAAGAAAACGCCACCTGAAATATTAAATTAAGTTATCTCTTCACACAATATAGTAACGTGAGCTATTTAAATAAGCTGAATACATACCAGGATTACCAGTGCATCTTCCAGTGAAACGTTACTTCATCCACAGCAATCCTGCCACAATCGGTCCCAAAACTTCCCAGAGATAGTAAATATACCATAAACATATTCTTTGTAAATCTTTACAATTATTCCCCAAAAGAACTGAGCAAGCCTGCCTGTTTGCACGAT
This sequence comes from Perca fluviatilis, assembly GCF_010015445.1. Taxonomy (NCBI): domain Eukaryota; kingdom Metazoa; phylum Chordata; class Actinopteri; order Perciformes; family Percidae; genus Perca; species Perca fluviatilis. The sequence goes on along the minus strand of NC_053117.1, from coordinate 7,301,067 downwards.
CCAAATTTTCTTTAAAAGATGCCCTTTCCAGCATGTAGCTTGCTAGCTCAAAGTTTGTTGTTGTTTCCCGAAACGAACAGAGTTTTGCCCGCCACATGTTCCGGCGATTATCTGGGAAATGTACTGTCGTTGATACAGAACATTGGGCGCCTTTCAAAAAATAAATATAATAATAAAAAATAAATGCTGTGCTAAAAGTCTGTGCTAGCTGCTAGTGAAGGCTAACGTTACCTGAGCTGCGTTCCATAGCAACAGCCTCGGTATGTGCGGGCAGCCAGCCCAGGAGGGCCTATTTTATTGTGAACATGATTATTTATTAATAAAAATCTATTTAAATTGGCATGTGACTATAACTTTAATATTTTGATACTTGATGACCGTTTTATAAAAGCAATAGCTCACTTCAGTCAGTGGTATGTTGTGATTATATCTCAGCTAAGGAACGTTGTTTGGCCCGACATGATCCGGCACCTCTGAATTTTGTCCACATGAGTACCCTTAGTTTTAATTGTGTTCCGCCACCTCCTGTGGTGAGTAGGTACGCACCCCTAAACACCTGCATGACTGTGTAACCCTAACCCTAACCTTATGTGTATACATAGTTAGCTTAACGCTGAGAAAACAGCATATTTATCCATGTTAAATATTTTTATCATGGATTAAAAAAAACGCCTAAGGATCAAGAAGACACTTTAGCACCTGACGAGGCTTCCTTTCCGAGTGCTGCCTCTGTGACTGGGCCGTTAGCACCTAGCTGCGGTGCAAATGACTCAGAGGCTGTCGGTAGGCTACTAGTTATGGCACCAACACCCAGCCACGGGCACAGTCAGGGGCGTTTCTAGGACTTGAGGAGGTTGGGGGCTTAGCCCGGACCCATTTAAATAAACTGAAACGGCGATTGCCCAGCTTGTTAATAGCCAGAATATGTTCATTTCAGCTGCCCAGTTTGTAGATGTTAGTTAGATGGCACCAACATTTGGCCTAATTTTAACTGGCCTGCCTGGCAACCCAAAGGCCAAGGTTTTGTTTCCAGATGTGTGTGGTGACTTATGATGCGGGGGTCTGTGGGTCCTCCCCCAGAAAGATTTTTCAGCATTAAACACTTCATTTCCTGCATTATGGTGAATTTGTATGCACCTATTTCTACCTTTTTCTGCATCAATTTATGCTGAAAATATCTTTATGTAAAGGGAAACATAGATTACAATCCAAATATAAAAACATAATGGAATATATTGCTCTCAGGCATTCTGTATTTTCAACTATTTGTTCTCCGGTAGATCGACTTTTCTCTTTATATCTGAGTCAGCACACGTAGCATAGGCATAATGTACTCCTCCCTCCACTTTTGTTGGGGAAGTAACCTCCTTAAATGTGCATATGACAATTATTCACCTCAATGATACATCAATTCATTTTAATGAATTAATAAACCCCATGGACTGTAATATTTCAGATGTGTTTGAGTAACATTTCTGCTCATGTTCAAAACTTTGTGCACATTCAAAATATTTTCCATCTGTGTTCTCTGAGATTTGGAGTCGTGATATTTGGTGAAAAATAAAGTTATGATAGGCTATTACAAGAATAAAGTCACTATATTTCAAAAAATAATCTACCTGCACCATAGCCTGCTGTGCATTACGTGATTGCTCTGCCGATACGGTAGATCTCAGACCTTCTGACAAACGCAGAGCCCAGTTTGGGTCTCTGGTCTCTGAATGAGACATGCCCACAGCAGAGCACGTCTATTATACAGAGGCTTGCAAAAGTATTCACACCCCTTGAACTTTTCCACATTTTGTCACGTTACAACCACAAATGTAAATGTACAGTACAGGTCAAAAATTCTCACTGAAGGCATCAAAACTATGAATGAACACATATGGAATTATGTACTTAACAAAAAAGTGTGAAATAACTGAAAACATGTCTTATATTTTAGATTCTTCAAAGTAGCCACCCTTTGCTTTTTTTATTAATAAGGGAAAAAATTCCACTAATTAACCCTGACAAAGCACACCTGTGAAGTGAAAACCATTTCAGGTGACTACCTCATGAAGCTCATTGAGAGAACACCAAGGGTTTGCAGCGCTATCAAAAAAAGCAAAGGGTGGCTACTTTGAGGAATCTAAAATATAAGACATGTTTTCAGTTATTTCACACTTTTTTGTTAAGTACATAATTCCATATGTGTTCATTCATAGTTTTGATGCCTTCAGTGAGAATCTACAATGTAAATAGTCATGGAAATAAAGAAAACGCATTGAATGAGAAGGTGTGTCCAAACTTTTGGCCTGTACTGTATTTCATTGGGATTTTATGTGATAGACCAACACAAAGCGGCGCATAATTGTGAAGTGGAAGGAAAATGATGGTTTCAAATTTTTTTTACAAATAAAAAACTGAAAAGTGTGGCGTGCAAAAGTTATTCAGCCCCCTTTACTCTGATACCCCTAAATAAAATCCAGTGCAACCAAATGCCTTCAGAAGTCACCTAATTAGTAAATGGAGTCCACCTGTGTGTAATCTAATCTCAGTATAAATACAGCTGTTCCGTGAAGGCCTCAGAGGTTTGTTAGGGAACAAATAGCATCAAGAAGCCCAAGGAACATACCAGACAGGTCAGGGATAAAGTTCAAGGGGTATGAATACTTTTGCAAGCCTCTGTAAACCTGAAGCTGCACAGACCGCGGAAGGCGCGCTGCTCGTCTCTATTTTTACAGCGAGAGTGGACACCAGGCGACGCACAGGTCTGCTCCAGAGCTCCGCGTGTTTGAGTCGGAACCACAGACTGGAAACGTCACGTCTAAGGAACTTCAAACTAAATTAGTGTTGCGCTCCTGAATTTTGTGTCGATGGCATCGATGTATTCGACTGATTTGGCTATGATTCCCCCGAAAATTACACCTTTCACAGCTTTCCTCAGACGTTTGCTAGGTGGTAGCAACAAATACGGCATGATGGTCGGACCCCGCACGTAGCTGCCCATTTTATTCGCCTCGGTAAAATAAAGTTACAAAGTTACAGTTCTACCATGAGTTCTACAAAAATGTAAGAACTGCGAGTACCTTGGAAAATACTTGTTTTCTTAATTGTGCCATTCTGGGGCTTTTTTTTTAAATTATATTATACTTGTTTTTGTAAAAAATAAAATTAAGAGAAAGAGAGAGATCCGGGGCTATTCATAAAACATTCAGGGCTGTAGCCGGTAACGACGCCTCTGGGCACAGTGCACCTGTCTGCTGGACGAGGCACCAAATGTAAATAAGTTTAATACTGTTATCATGCTTTCTCTTCTCTCCCTCTGTGTTCTGTCATGCTATGTACAGTATATACCAATATTGCAAGGGGGAAATGTTGATTTACCAGAAGATAAAGGAAGAAAATTAAGTTTTCAGTTATATTCAATTCATGTTGATGTGACTGCATAATTTGAGCTAAATAAATGTAGTCTTGCATACATTATGGACTTGCATTTTGTACAGATATATATTTTTTGTTGTATATATGCAATATTATATTTGTGTGCAATTTGATTTGTATTAATAGCTACATAAAAAGTCTTTAATAACCAAATACATTGTTGTGTAACTATTATGTATAAACTATAGAACTGTATGTCGTGTGTAATGCATGTAATGAAATGCATTAGAAAATATATTTGAAGTGGGATATATTACCAAGATATGCATATAAATATAAATACGTACATTCAAGACACATGCGATAGTCATGTCATGCGACTGCTGAATTAGGGTACTGGTAGTCTATATCCTTGACGTTCCACTTCCGGGATTTCTCCGTCTGCCGAATTTCACTCATTTAGGCCCAAGGGGGTAAGCGAGCGTCCACAAAGCGTCGCTCCTATGGAGCCATTTTGTTGCTATCAAGTCATCACCTGCCGTTAGCATCCCATTGACTGCCATTCATTTTGGCGTCACTTTGACAGCTAATAATTTTACATCTGAAGCGTTTAAAGACTCTGTTTGTCCATTGTTTATTTCTAAAGAAACATGATAATGTATAAAAGGCTCCATTACCTTATATCTCACGTTATGGCTCCGTAGCAGACGTTTTTGCAAAAAACGATTGTGTCATAACCACGCGACTTACTGTCCCATAGTAGAGGAATTACCGTACAGTACAGGAGAAGTTCGCAGGCAGTTTGGACTTACATTAACTGTTTAAGTTTAATTACTAATGTTAACTAGCATTTTAGTTAGCAATAATTAGCCTGTGCCCATGTTATCTCCTTACATATACCTACGCTCTCCGTCTCTGCAAGATTGGGAATGATTGAGATTTCTCTTGGCACAGCTACCAGAAGACTTCCAACTTTCAGACAGGTTGCTCACGTCACATCTACGTCTTCAAGCTCAGTTGGAGGCTGCGTAGTAACGCTCAGCCATCACCGGAAAAGTGCTTCTAATATCCTTCACTGGTCTCCGTAGAAAATAACGGCGTCACTTTGTCCACTTCTTTAACTGTCCATGTTTAGGCTGGATATCCGTTGCCTTGGGTTTCCTTTGTGTTGGCATTTTAAACTCTGGTCGATTTATGAGGACTACGTTTAGGATCTCTGCAGGGTAAATCCAGACAGCTAGCTAGACTATCTGTCTGTTGCATGACTAAAACAACTTCTAAACATACACGTTCCACCAAAACAAGTTCCTTCCGAGCCCATTTTATCAGGGGCACCGCGGCTTTTCTCCTGTGCTGAGCACCGCCCAAGACGATTGTAATTGGCTTAAAGAAATGCCAATAAACCAGAGCATGTTTTCCTCCCATCCCCGAATGCTATGTAGAGTAGCCAGACCCTCCTCCAGTGCACTTTGGAGGAGGGTCTGGCAAAGCGAGACTACTTTCTCCTCAATTGGTAAGGATGGGTCTATTTTGCACCCACAGTTACTTTGAGTTACATGGGCTCTACCTCCGGTTTCACTCAATTTGTAGGTTATCATGTAAAATGACACAACATTACTTTCTAGTAGAATAACTATAAATATAAATTAGAGGACAGGTTGATATACACATGTATACACTTTTATTGCCTCCTGTCTGACATTTTCTGCTTTACTGAAGAGACAGGCAGTCTGTCAGGAGAAGAATTCCTCCCTGCAGGCCTGCTGAAATGAACAACCTTGGCCAGGCCATGGATTTTGGTTTTAATAGCAGCTCGTACAAACACTTTAAATTTACAGCTGGGAACTGCTCACTGAAAAGTACTTCAAATTTGCCAAAGCCATAAGTCCAGTCAGCAGTCTCTTTTGCTAACCGTGTCTCCATCCTGTTCTCTCACACTCCTTCAGTAGAAAGGTGTCTCTCTCTTTCACAGAAGTGTTCATCCTGCCATGACCATCCATACCAGACTAATTATTGAGGCTGGTAAGACCCATGTCCTTAACATGGCTAAACGTTGTCACTAAAAAGCAGTTTTTTGCCACGCTAGCGACTTAGCCCTAGGGATGGCAATGTAAGTCGGTCCACCACTTTGGCCTGGACTGAAATATCTCAACTATTGGATGGTTTGCTATGAAATTTTGTACAGACATTCATGGTCCCCAGAGGATGAATCATACTGGATTTTTTTAATGCCCATCTTAGGAGGAATCGTAATAACTTTGGTGATCCCTTTACCCTTAATCTAGCGCTATCGTCTCATCAAAATTTCAATTGACAACGAGAAGAACATTTTGAATGTATAGCTAACTGACTAACAGATGGGATGTAAAGTAATCCAACATTTGAAAATCCATCATTTAAACAGCCTCGGTGAGAGATTGCAATGTTTTTCTTCTGTCCTCCTAACCGACCCATCGCTGTTCTCCTTCTTTATTACCACCCATGGTGAAAGGAAAAATGAACCCAGTCTCTCTGAAACACCAATATTTTGTGATAAAAGACTCAAGTCTGAGTTATTCCATACAGAAAACCTACGTGTGAACCACAGAAACCACGACTTTACTCAACAGAGCCAGGCAACGGTTCGGGCTCCATGTGTTAAAAGACTTTCTCTGTCTTTCCTCGATGCTGGCAGCTGGAGGTACTCAGCACTGACTCTAACATGGAGCTTTGAAATAGCAATCAATGCCTTTATACTGCAGGGAGGGCTCGTAAAAGTGTCGTTGAGAGGAATATATGATGTCGTATTTCACCCCCCCCCCCTAATTTTAAACACTGAGTTATGGCTGCAGAAATGTGTACCCATTAAAGGTGATATGATGTATTTTCTGCCTTGTTCAGAAACTCATTCATCACCACGGACCAAAAAGAAAACTGCACTTACTCCTTCACCCCTTCCTCTCCCATCTTCCCTCCACTCCTCACCCCGACAGCGTTCTTGTAGGCTGTCGTGAGTAATTTACGGTACGCCGGTAGTGCAACCTTCTGGCAGGAACTGCAAGAGCAGCTTGCTCTCTCTCTCTCTCTCCTGGCAACTAAATAACCTTTTATAAAAGCCCAAACTTGGCCAAGTCAACTGCTGCTGCACATTAAAGGGGCGCTATGCAGTTTAGGCCATTTCTTCGCTTTTTGCTCGCAGGTTTCTCTATAGAGCTCCCCCTACAGCTTCGGAATAGATATTTGGCAGCTCCGATGTTGACCTGTGTCTGAGTCCTCGCTCGGGCAGCCTGCCGTTTCCTCTTTCTCTCTTCCTCCGACAATGCTTTCCTAGCTTTCTGCTTCTTTTTTGCCGGCTCAGCCATGACGATAGTGTGAAAAACTCCATCGCTACCTTGTTAGCCGGTTCCTGAATGGGCGTATGCGTGCAGTGCCGTAAAGCAATTCATTACATCGCGACACCGGCCGAAACTTGCAAGGGTGGTTTTTCCGCTCACAGGCGCTAGGGGGAAGCGAGACGACCACCATCCAACTCGAAAAAAGTCATATAACCATTCCAATGACTCTGAAGCTGTTCAGTTAAGGTCAATTAAGCTAAATAAACTGCATAGTTCCCCTTTAAGACAGGACATAGCTGGACATGTGGATGCAATCCTTTACACTCTTCTTTCTCAGGGCCAGAGTGCCAGTGTATGGAAGCAGAAGAAGACCATAAAGATGTTTGTGAAATTCAAAATATTATGACCTTTCTTTGCCTTCTGTGAAATTCACAGTCAAGTTTGCAATTGAAAGAAGAAACTTTTTTCAGGTTCACATATTAAGATATAAATTGAATAAACGTGTCCAGGGTTCCCAGTAACACGTCTTGAATGAATGAAATGAATTGAATTGAATGTAACCTGATGGAGCAGAGGTCTGAATTTCGGTTTCGGAATTTTACCAGTCGAGTTGGAGTTTTGTAGGCCTATTTGACTTAGATTTTTGGATCCCAAAATGGCTATTAATGACTATTTGACCAACTCTTAATTTTCTCTCGGAATTGTGAGCCCCACAAATACATTTGATAATTTGTAGGAATTTCTAAAACTTGATTTTGAGTTTTAGTAAGTGTGGAATTCAGACAGATGGTTTTTGCAGTAAAACATATTTCAGTGCTATGCATTCATTGGTATTTACGGTACATTTCAACAACATGTATTCAGTAGCATTTCAATTTTACAATTAGGTATTAAAATTGATTTTGAAGCACTTTATTTTATTATTTACCTTTGCGGCCTTTCTTTGCTTCCATACTGTAAGTACAAAAGAATCTGTGCGAGGTTGCATTGAATATGAAATAACGCAGGAGCTGCTGTACTCCTACCGTCTGCTCTTCACTCATTTGTGTGCATGCAATATTTGCTGTATGATTGTGGTTCATAACCTTCAGTGCATGCCATCTCCAACTCTCTTCCAAACCCCCTGGAACTGGCATACTAACATGTAAAGCTGCAATAAATCAACAGCGGCTGTAATTATTACTAGTCTACTGTAACAGAACAGAGTTGTTGTCGGTGCCGTTGCTACTGCTATGTTAGTCACCAGAAGTAGCGTGTCTGTGTGTGTGTGTGTGTGTGTGTGCGTGCGTGCGTGTGTGTGCTGCTGTTGCAGTCTGCTCCCAGTGTCTGCCGACAGAGGATTAATCTCCCCAGCTGAGGCAGTAGCTAAGGTCAGCAAGGGAAATATTTCATAAGTGTCAGCTTGGCCCGTGGCCCTCAACGCAGAGTTCGAAATGAGAATGCACGGTCGCATAACAAACGGCTGCGTGTGACTTTGCGAGGCTCATGGGGGTGGGACACGTGATATATGGCAGTGCTTCACTTTCATGTATTCATCTGAGCCGGTGAATTACTGCCAGGGACACGTACGCTGCTTTGTCACCACAAGGACCCAGTTGGGACAAATATTTTGGCCACACGAGGTCTGTGTCTGGAATGCTTTTTCCATTACTGCCTGCTCTTAAAGTCCTGTTTTTTTTTAATTAAACGAGAATTCATAAAAGTAATTCCCGACTTCTGCTTTACCGCGTTTAGTTCAATTCAATAAAATAAAAAAATAAAAAAAACACTGCGGGTGTTGTTTTCCATTAGGCCCTAAAATGGTGTTCTAAATTGACTTTGTCATTTTCCCCCGGCATTTAATACTCTCACTGTTACAGGTTTTTCTGCTCCTGCAGTGACCCGGGGGTTGACAAGCACATGCAGAGAGATTAATGGCATGGGCGGGCCGCTTTAATAAGCGTTTGTTTGATGTGTCAAAGCTGAAAGGCGCTGATTTACTTACACATTGGTAGGCTTTTAATTGAGCAATGCCATCCTTTGTCACATCAAACCTGTGGCAGCTGACATGACTCGGCCTCGCCGCAGGTTGGCGATGATTGACATGAGCCCCGCCTGTCCCATCCTTCATCATCATCATCATCATCATCCTCGGTTATGTTTGGCAGGAACTTTGTGGCTGCTGCAGCCTCCAGTAACTTCTGTTGTTTACCATTTCCACGAATGCCAGAGACACAGTCATTCTTTTAAATAGGCTAGTGTGGCTACGCTTGACGAGGCTAGATTGAGCAACTTTTCTTTTTCAAAAACACAACTTAATTTTTTCTGATGAGAATAACAGTGCTGCGGTTTTGATTTTATGACATTACATAAGCAGTGGTGGAACTTCACCGAGTACCATTACTCAAATGCTGTACTTAAGTACAAATCTGAGGGTACTTGTACTTTACTTGAGTCTTTTCTTTTCATGCCACTTTCTACTTCTACTCCGCTACATTTCAGAGAGAAATATTGTACTTTTTACTCCACTACATTCATCAGACAGCTTTAGTTAGTTTACAAATTAAGATTTGTGCACACAAAACAGATGTAGTCTATTAAATACAATGTTTTATTATAAATTAAACTACCACAAAATATATAGGCCTTGAACTGATTAGCCGATCAAACACTTAGGTGATTGACAGAACTGTTTGGATCGTTTCCAGTCTTTAAAATTTGAGGATTTTGCTGCATTGAGTACTTTTACTTCTGTTGGGAATTACCTACTCTGTGTGACTTGGAGTTAAGCTTTTCTTTGAGAAAAGAACAAAGAATGGCACTGAAGTCATTCTTAAAAAAGGAAGATGTTTTCGGAGTTTTGCCGACCGGATACAGCAAAAGTTGAATCTATCAACTAGCGTTACTCTGGTTGGCTATGAGTGCAGAGGGAATTTGAAAGACAACCGTTTATCCCGCCCCACGGATTGAGCCCTGCCAATGGTGAGTTCCCAGACCCAACATCTTGATGTGGGTCTGGCTTGTCAGGCTATCTGACTCCAATAAAACACCTATATATCCCCGCGCGTTTGTTAAATTGGTATTACATCAATCCTAAGCAAGAGCCAAAAAAGACAATAAGATAAAGTCAAATACATTCATTTAATCAGTCATACATCGGAGTAACAATACACAGATCTGTGGGATCACAGAGCACGCAGAGACTAAGTTTCCCTATCAACAGACAAAAAGCTGGAGCCGGTCCACGTATCTCTAGACTGTCAGACCTCGTGAGCCCCGATCTATTCTTCCCCTCATCTCTTATATTTTCTTTCTTGGGCCCCCCTATTCTTCTCCAGCACAGGGACTGTTATCTTCACACAACACTACTTTAAGTAAAACATACTTTTACTTAAGTAACATTTTTTCAACGCAGGACTTTTACAGAGTGCTATAGACCTTTTTCACGGCAGACATGTTGACATGTCATAGTAGGAAAAGCACAGGTGTATTCAAAACCATTACTGATGGCTGCATTCCACTTAGGAGAGGCCCTGGTATTGTGCATGCTGACTCACTGAAATAGCTTACTGGGACACTTGATGTAACTGAGCCATCGTTAAAGGAATACGCCACTGTTTGTTGAAATAGGGCTTATCACGGTCTACCCTGGCTGTAGATAGGTGGGCCAATGCATTTTTTGTCTCAGTGCAAGTAATTAGGTTTTTTCTTTCTTTTGTTGGCTCACTTTTACTCACAACATGCTAACCGGCAACATAGGATTCCATTCACTACGCTAAGCTAACTAGCGGCGGCGCTGCCGGTGTTGCACCGGACTAAAAAAATGCATGCACAAAAAATGCGTTGCCCCACCTATCTACAGCTAGGGGAGACCGTGATAAGCCCTATTTCAACAAACGGTGGCGTATCCCTTTAAGGTTATCAATTTCAGCTGTGCTTCTCCTATGACAAGTCAAAATGTCTGCTGTGAAAAAGGTCCATTAGTACTTTTACTGAAGGAAAGGTGTCTGAATACTTCTTCCACCACTGAACACAAGTACGGTTTCAAAGACAGAAAGAAAATCAGGAAGTATACTCTCCCAGCAGCCTCTCCCTCGACAGAGGTGATGAAGACGCAGAGACGGCGACTGGGGGGCCGCGAGCGCCGGAAACGGCGCTGACTTTAACAAGCGTGAGAAATGTGCTGGGAAGATTTTCTTTAGCACGCTCGTTGTTGTTCCTTTTTTTTTTACTAGACCTGTCACGGCTTCAGCAGTGATGACCACCATTTTCTTCATCATCACCCCCACCACCGTCATCATGGACGACGGGGAGAGGAGAGGGGGGGGGGGACATCTTTTGATGTCATCTGAAATTTCACACAACAATGTGGGACGATCTGATTTGAGGCAGACGCTGTCTGGCAGCGCAGGCCCGGTCTCCCTCCCTCCTCCTCCTCCTCCTCCTCCTCCTCTTCCCTCCATGCTCTCCGATAACTTCTCCGCGTGGAGGACAATAGCGCCTTTTGTTTCCCAGTAAAAAAGCGAAAAACAAAAAAACTTGAGGCGTGTCCGGCGCGTGGTCGGCTACGTGCCTGTCTCGCGTAATGTGTTTTATTATCAAAAGTGTATCGGAGCTAGGCGGAAACCTTTTTGGCGTTGAAAGAAAAGTGCCAATCTGGGAACAGAGGGAAGCCTATTATCCCCGTGTGATTATAATGCAGACAGATAGACGGCAGGTAGGCCCGCGTGGATAAGAGCGTTAGCTCGGGCGACGTGATGAGCTGACATCAGAGACAATTTCCCCCCTAAACTGGAGAGATAAGGTTGTCAGCCACAGCGCTGACTCTGACATACACAAACACACACACACGCAGCTATACACACAAATCAGTGCAACATGAACACACACACAATATATATAAAGTTCATGAGTATGATGAAAGACACATTGCATTTGCACACACACACATACATATATGTATTATGTAGACAGATAGATAATACTGTATACCAACACACTTTGAAGATGGCATCTTGCAAAGTATGGCCTGTCTGTTTGTGTTTGTGTGCACAGGATCCATTTTTCTCGTGTGAACGCGCGCACATTCAACTGCGGAAGGATTAGTGTGTGTACGTGTACGTCAAAGACAGAGGGAGCGGCAACCACGGTAAGATAAACGAGGAAGTGTGAATACATTAAGTACACTGTGTAGATATTGTTTGTGGACCTTTCAGCTCAAGGAAATCCTTGTTTCAACATTCTGTCCCGGCTGGAATGTTGCCTGCGAGGCTCTTTTTTTTTTTTTATTTCTTTTTTTAAAGTGTTTGGGTCTAAAATGTCATGTCTGCTACACCCCATGAAACTGTCTTAATCCACTTCTTCTTTTTCTTTTTTTTTTCCTTTTCTTCCTTTGGTTTTATTACTGCTGGAGAAAACACTAGGGGTAGAGCAGAGCCCCAGCCTCAGGCCTCTATTCCCATTCCACACACCCCATATGTCAGTCACAGATAATTAAATAGGAGTTATTTACACTCGTTTTCCCTCCTCTGCCTCTCTGGCGCTTTTATCATTTCTCTCTCCTTCTCTTTGTACAGTACTACACGCAGCCAGACATTGTCAAGGTCTGGCTGACATCGGCGCAGGCCTGTAGAAGCATAATAACTCCAAAAGGGGGAAAAAGGAAAAGAAAACGGGACTCTTATGAGCTCACATCAATGTCAGCCCCTCATTAAACAATCACACAGAGCATCTACGCAACGCTAATCCCCGTGTGTGCCACAAAACACCTCGCCACTTCCAAACAGAGCACAAGACAAACGAGCAGACGAGGATTTGCTCGAGCCAGGCTTGGAAGAATTCCGCTGCCTAATGTCAGCATTATATATTTACTCTGGAGTCAGGCAAACAGCAGCTTTTCAACACGGGGATGAATTAGGCCCCGGCACTGAGCTATGGCGTCTATTACAGGCCTCGGCGGCTCTATAGATCACAGGATCACAGGGGCATGCGGGGTCCACTCCTCCTCACTCCTCCTGAGCCCCTATCAGCCCCACCTTGGGTATTTTTTTGTGTTTTGTTTGGCTGCTGTTCCAGCCAAACCCGCTGCTTTGATACAGCCATGGAAAAGGCATGGAAATGCCCAGAGGGGCCAAGCGGGAACCTGGACATGCTGAGAAGCCTCTTTAACGGGAAAAGCTGTCCTCTTAAAAATATCCACAACAGGAAACAGCCATCAGTCATCGACACGCCAAAACAGCTGTTACCAGCCTACATCAAGGGGGCACATGAAAGGACTCGCTCCCTGTTGTTTGAGCCCTCCCTTGTTTCATTCTCTCGCTGCCTTTGTCTGGCTTTTTTCCCCAATGCCCTCCTCTTTGGTCTCCCTTTTTAAACGCCACCCCCCCTTCCTTATGCAACTCCACCCACACTGCAGCGACTCACCCACTCACCCTTTTAACAAGTGGATGACTGTGGGATAAACAAGAGCGCTATCGTGAAACCTCACATCTTCACTTAGCAAGCCTGCGTTGCAAAGAAAGGTTTTGAAATCCGCTCTGAGCTCTCGGCGTTACCTTTAAGTCTCCCAGCGAGAACGCAGTTGCTGTGCGTCACCTGTTTATGTGTCTCGGGCCGAGGTGGCGACAGACGTTCTTTTTAAACAAACAGACGGATTCAAAAGAAGATTGTACCGCACTTAGCCCGGTGGCGTGCACGTCCGCGCCCACGTATTCTTGGATCTCTGCAGGTCACTGAGGCGTGAGTGGCAGTGCGTGGGTGCTGAGTGACGACTAAGCCTAATGATGACAGGTCAAACAGTGACGCCGTTGAGTGAGGCTGAAGTGACTTCATCCTCCACTGCCTTCCCTTTCTGCTGCAGATAAGTGGCAGCAGCCATTATAATCAAGGAGCAGGCTGATGGCGGTGCAGTTTGATAAGGCCAGCCTAAGGTGTCCAACAAGTTTACCTATTGAACCTCAAAGGAAAGGCTTGTTCTGTATTTTCTCTAGCCAGTAGTCTGGCATTGCCAGACCTATCTCCACAGCGCTGTGGAGTAAGATCTGTTTACACCACAGATGCATTCTGGGATAGGAAAAAAGAAAACTGTGGGTTGTTTGCATTTCTTCAAAGTGCTCATATTATGCTCATTTTCAGATTCATAATTGTATTTAGAGGTTGTACCAGAACAGGTTAACATGGTTTAATTTTCAAAAAAACACTATATTTTTGTTGTACTGCACATTGTTGCAGCTCCTTGTTTCACCCTGTGTGTTGAGCTCTCTGTTTTAGCTACAGAGTAAGGCATCTCACTTCTATACCATCTTTGTTGGGAGCCGCACATGCGCAGTACCTAGGTAAGGACTACTAGCCAGTCAGAAGCAGAGTATGAGGGCGTGCCCTGACAGTACCTAGGTAAGGACTACTAGCCAGTCAGAAGCAGAGTATGAGGGCGTGCCACGCTAGCAGCTAAGCGAGCATTATAACGTGTGTTACAAAGTGACCCACGTTTGTCTCTGAAGTAAAGGCTGGACTACAACAGAGCTGTTTGGAGCAGTTTGTGAACAGTGTTTTCTGTTGGAGATGGTAAGTCCCTTTGGGGGGGACTTTGGGATTTTTCACTTTGTAAACCTATAACGTGCACAAAAAAGATAATCGGCAATCACAATTGTCTTGGGCCGCGCTAAGCTCCAACGCAGCGGCGGTGGCTCTGCAAAATAGTCTCGGAAAGGAACTTGTTTTGGTGGAACATTTGCACCCCCGCAAAGCCACATACAGTATTAAATAAAGTGAACTGTTCAGACAATACAGTAACGTTAGCCATTTAAATTAGCTGATACATGGTTCAACCTCATTAGCTCTTACCAGTTTATCGCCGTGTGTATTTTGTCCACAGCAATCCTCTTCAATCGGTCCCAAAACGTCCCAGTTTGAGAGGAAACGCCGTAAACATATTCTTTGTAAATCTTTACAATCATTCCCCCGAAAGAACCAAGCAGGCCTGCCTTGTTGCACGATCCAAATTTTCTTCAAAACTTGCCTTTTTCAGCGTGTAGCTTGCTAGCTTGAAGTTTGTTGCTGTTGTTGCCCGTGGCAAAAGGGATTTTGGGAAAGGCAACACACAGAGAGCGGAATGTCAGGCAGTTTATCCTAGAAATGTACTTTTGTTGATCCATGACTATCTAGCCTGTAATCAGTGATCCGTGACACTACTTTAAACAGACTGAATACAGTGTTGTAATATCTTGAATTCAGGTCATGCCATGTGATTAGTTGAAGATGCGTTCCAACCAGGATGGAAATCCCCATGGAGTACAGCTAGTTGTTCTTTATGGAAAATGAAATGAAATTACTGGGCTTACTAATAACGCCCATATGAACTCCATTGTCTTTTTGTTTCCTCTCTTTCGTGTTGGCTATCTGACAAGCTGGTCGAAAACACTGAAAGTAGTGTCGGTGCATCTGCAATACTTAATAAATTGGAGTGTGCGACGGTTGACGCGAAACTGAAGATGCCGTTCACTTGTCATGGCAAAACACATGAAAATTCAATCACGTAAATTGGCTTTAATCTGGAAAAAAAATGTAATCAAGTCCAGTAGCAGTCGCAATATGGCTGCTATAATGCAATAAAGTTATTAACATACCAGAAATGTTCATAGACAGCCGGTTATCATTATTATGAATTAAGTGCACCTATTTATAAGAACCAGGTGGATTTAATTCTTCATAGTTGATCCTTAATGGGGTCATTTGTCTTTTGTTGCTCAGTGCATAGTGTCAACATCTGTCCTACAGTATTTGTATTTGGCTTGTGGAGGTCACTGACACAGATTTTCGCCCATACGTATTACAGCCTGGGTATCTGGGTGAGGCAAAGAAGACAAACCGCGCCCCCTCCCTTTGTCCCGCCCCTGTTTATGAATGCGGGCCCTTGTGATTGGACGGCGGCTCAGCGCTTTGAAATCCCTCCCCTCACATCGTCAGTATGTGGAAGAAGTGAGGCACTGTGAGACTGCTGCAGAGGGACAGAGATACGCACGCCGGAGGACTCTCACACACCAACCTCTGCGGGGATATTCCTTCACTTGCACTCCGTATTTTGATGAGCAGTGGCTACTTCTAGTGTTTTTCTTTTTTTGCTTCATTCTTCTTTTTTTCCAACACTGGATAAAGGAATATTTAGGAATAATTAACGAGTGATACTGAAGAGCCCAATAGAGGATGACATTTGGGCAATTTGTTCCTCTTTAGAGACAGCTTGGGTCCGACACGGAGGACGCGCACTGCGTACTTGTCATTCCGGATTACCGCACTCTCTTCTTTTGAATTTGATCATCATGAAATGTGCTGGTGAATGATTTTCAACAGTGCGTCCCCTCGTTACGTGCCGTCGTCCCTCCTCGAGACCCGATCCAGATGAGAGACCCCCCCGGTGGACCTGAACCGCTTTTACGCAGACAGTCCCCGGAGCGCAGCGGCGATCAACGCTGGACAGGAGCGGAGAGACCGTCCGTTTCCATACCCACTCCTTGTCCTCCAACGGATCCCTTGCGTCAGGCTCAGAGGCTTCCTATCCGGATCGTAAAGATGTTGACGGCGCACAGCGGCCACTTGCTGCACCCGGAGTATCTCCAGCCTCTCACATCCGCGCCAGTCAGCATTGAAGTAAGTTCATTAAAATATAGATGACATGTTGTCCGAGATCTGCTGGTATCACCTGATGTCGTCTTTTCTTCGTAATATTAATCAGATAACATTTAGCTCATGGCGTAGGTTTCTGTGAGCGTTGCTCTGACAAATATATGCGCCATTTTACGCACAGCGATCTGTTGGCAAGTTCGCCAAATTACTGCAGTTGCAGTTGTTACTGTTTTAAAAGTAATATAATAACCACTTAATTTTACTGATATATTATAATTACATTGTTTATTTACAAATGTTTATCGGGGCTTCTTTCTTTCTTTCAGTAACTTTGCATCCTTTGACTTCCTTTGTTTATGTTAAAAAAAATTGTGTGTATATATATATATATATATATATATATATATATATATATATATATATATATATATATATATATATATATATATACACACAACTCAGGGCTGATGTGGACTTTGCTGGGTTTTCTATAATAGATTTAGTTCATGGTTTGGCTAGTAAAATACACAAACAGAATATTATTTTAATGATTGCATATTATAATTATAATAGAGTGGATATGTCTCATTATGCTACATTTAAATCGGCACAAAAACTGTTTGTTCACCGTCTTGCTCTCTTTTTCCCTTCTCAGTTGGATGCCAAGAAGAGTCCTTTGGCTCTGCTGGCCCAGACCTGCTCTCAGATTGGCAAGCCAGACCCCCCCTCCTCTTCCAAGCTGGCCTCCCTCTCCTCAGGCAGTCTGGGAGAAAAGGAATCGTCCAGCCGATCATCCAAGTCTGGAGAGCAGCACCATTCCCTGGAGGACAAGTCCAGCTTCAAGCCTTACTCCAAGTCATCAGGCGACTGTCGTAAGGACGTTCTGGGGACAAAGGGGCCTTCAGATAAAGCAGCTTTCAGGTTGCCAAATGGAAGCTCCGGCAGTGGCACAACTTCGTGTCCATCCTTTCCTCCCCATTCTCAGTCACCCAGCTCCAGCCCTCCTCCGCTGCACTCTCAGAGCCAGTCACACAGACAAAGCCATTCCCCCTCCACGCAGCCCCCGTCACACTCCCAGGCCCCGCACACGGACAACAAACCTGGGAGCTCAGAGCAGTCCAGCTCGGACACTAATAACAACAGCGCTGGCAAAAAAGACTCCGACGCAGCGAAGTCAGGGATGGATGGGGCTCAGTTAGCCAACTCCAGCCACATACGGGCCAGCGCCAACTCCAGCAACGCCAGCTCTGCCAGCAGCCCGCGGCCGGAGAGCAAGGCCGACCCACAGGCCTCCTCGCAGCCTGGCTTGGGCTCTGGGCACATCGCCCCTGTCTCCCCTTTTAAACCTGGACATTCTGTCTTTCCCTTGCCGCCTGCTACCATGGGCTACCACGGCTCCATTGTTGGGGCCTACGCTGGCTACCCCTCCCAGTTTGTTCCCGGCTTGGATCCTACCAAGTCTAATTTGGGGTTAGGACTTCAGGGGAAGCATCCGAGCTCCAGCCCGCTCACTGGAGCTTCACCTCCGTCCCTGATGCAGGGCTTATGTCGGGACCCGTACTGTCTGACTTACTCCAATGCGCCCCACCTGGGAGGAAGCAACTGCTCCACCTGCATCCACGACCCCTCCAGCCTCAAGTCTGGTTTCCCCCTGGTTTACCCCTCCCACCACCTCCATTCCCTGCACCCAAGCTCTTTGTCTTCCAGCACCCCACCTTCCATGTCCCACCCCCTCTACACCTACGGTTTCATGCTCCACAACGAGCCGCAGCCTCACGCCTGTAACTGGGTGTCCGTCGGAGGCCCCTGCGACAAGCGTTTCGCCACGTCAGAGGAGCTACTAGCCCACCTGCGCACCCACACAGCCCTGCACGGCATGGTGGACAGCAAGCTGTTGTCGGCCTACCCTTCATCGGTTTCGTCGACAGCCTCTTGCCATCTCCACCTGCCCCCCCAGAGCAGCCCAGGAACCCTGCCCAGCTCCTTCTCCCTCAGAGGCTCACCAGGCTTGGGCCTGGCTCGCTACCACCCTTACAGCAAATCCCACCTGCCCGGAGCGCCAGGTTTCCCTATGACATCCCTCCCCTCCTCCACGGCCTATTACTCCCCATACGCCCTCTACAGTCAGAGACTGGGCTCAGCCTCGGCCCTCGGATACCAGTGATATCAGAAATAGTGTCGACGCCCACAGACTGCAGGCAACCGGCTTGGACTCTCCAGAGCGGCCCTGATAAGATGGATTCTTAAGATTGGGGTCATGCCCAGTTACAGGGCATCCTGCCTGCTGGCCTGGCTGCCAGGAATACCACCTGTTAGCCTCAGGATTGGGACTGGCGATCCAAAAGGCAAAAAGAAAAAAAAAAAAAAAAAAGCCCCTGTGATGGATTGTCGGCAGAACCAACGGACTCTAGTAATTCAAGACGGCAATGACACAGAGCTTGAATAAAAAAATGATGGAATTGTGGGATTATTACAACAGTCTTGATTTTGGTTTTTGGTTTTGTTTTTCTCAATATCTGTCTCCCAGAACGGAAAGTCTGTATTTATTTTTCACTCAAGCGCTTCGTATTCAACTCTGTGGGGTGGGTGTGTGGGGGATTTTTGCTGTCCAAATAAATTGTTCTGAAATATTCTAACTGAAAAGTATAGTACCATTATGCCTATCATACACTCTAAAAATAAAAACCTTGCACCACGATGAAGATGGACTGTGAAGCTTTATTCTGGGGACCTCTTTTTATCTCCTTTCCATCTCTGCTGTTGTTGTTTTTTTTCCTGCATTATTATTCAGACTCTGGAGAATTGCATGTCCATGAGCATTATCTTGAACAATGCCATTATTTTTATTTGTAAATATGCAAAGATGTCATATTTTTTCAAGCTTACTTGGGGTCAGCAATTTGGGGTCACAGACGCAAATGGTATGACGATAAGAAAAGATTACGTGAATAAAAACAATTAATGATGGCTGTGCTATCCAACCAACAAGGAAAAAAAGGTCTTATTTTGTTAAATAAATGATACATGATTGCACGCGACCTCGTTTTCTTCCTTATTGTTAGCTATATATAGTACTGTGAAGTAGCTTTTTGTCACAGAGGATGGAGTAAATCTTGCCAGACTGCTGCACTGCACTTATCTCGCTCTATCTATCATTACGGCTGCTATATGTGGCTATTTGCAATAATTCATGGCTCGTATCAGTTGACAGGGCTGTCCCATGGAGGGCAGGCCGGGGTCACATTAGCCCTGTTAGCTAGTCTCTGAGGACTTCCATCCCTCCTCCTCTCTCCACCTCTCCCACATTGCCTTTGTTGTTGCGAGTGCAGCTTTTAATTGCTGATTCTTGTTGTGCGAGGCCCGAAAAACAGCCGCCTCAGCAGAGTGCACGGCTGCGTGGAGTGGCCGCTGGGTCACTGGGACTCATATAATGACCTGAGGGAGGTGCAGACCCTGGATCTCCTCGCGCTCTGACTGATTGGTGTGCAACACAAAGGCCAGAGCTGACAATGGGAAGCGGTTAATAGAGAAATATTTATCAAAGCCCTGACATCCCCCCCCCCCCCATCTCCTACAGGAACCACAAACATGGATGCAGGCCTCCATTAGCTCAGAGTGAGATGAGACATATTCAAGCCACTTGCCAACTTAACCATCAGCCCTTGCGACTGCTCCTTGGCAAGCCAGTGTATCTTGAACTGCTCCTGAAGTCTCCAAAACCAGATGCATTCTTGTGAACTACTCTTTAGCTTACCCTCGCTCTGCAAAGAATGCTCTGGTGCTCATTTATGAAGGGTGTGATCAATCCAGAGGCTTTTTTTTTTTTTTTTTTTGCTGCTCTGTGCCACCTACACGCTTAAAGTTTAAAAAGCCTTTTAATATATTTCTTGGCTGAATCGTTAAAACATGGCAACGCGTTTTGGCCAGTGAGGCCTTCATCAGGGCAAGTATGATTTAATGATTTAGCCAAGAAATATATTAAAGGCTTTTTAAACGTTACCCTCCTGATTGCCTCAGTTTCCTTAAACCCGTGTTAGATACTAATTTGAGGGGAATGAGTCAGCATATCATTTATTATTTTTTATTTTTATCTTAATAAATGTTTACAGAAAGTAAAAACACAAAGAACACTGTGTGGGGCACTACAGTTGCTTTTACATGATCCCGCGTGTTCATTGTCTTTTTAATGTCCGCAGACATTCACAGTGAAGCGGCATCCATTTCATTTGATAAAAAGAGGGTCCATTTCTCCCATTTTCTGAGGAAGATTGCTAGATCTTAAGGGAAAAAGTTATCCTTTCCATTGTAAAGATCTCCTTAATTGTGTCTATCCACTGTTTAAGGCTTGTAGTGGGTCTATGTTAAAGCCGCCCGGCTGCCATTAGAGCGCTTTGGCCTTGATAACGCGTCTGTGTCTCCGCTCTATTTGGCCGACAGCGTGTAGGTGGCACAGAGCGACGAGGCTGCACTCTCCGAGGCGGCTATTGACCCCCGACTCCCAGACTCCTCTACTCTCGCGCTTCATTAGCACTCCAGACAGGGGAAAGGCGAGCACAGGTGTCACTTGACAGGACCATTAACGGAATGGATGACCCTCCCAAACCACAGCCAAGCCCCCGCCCCACCAGCAAGGTTACGGCGCCCTGATCACCGCTCTGGGTAGCTCTTTGGGACCATACACTTATTTTTCTTCTTTAGAAACTGGAGCCACGCACTTCTCCGGAAACAGGACAGACTTACTTTCTTGTTGCTGGCCTTTTTAGTTTTTTTGATGGAGTTTTTAAAGTGGTCTAGACAAAATAGGTCAAGGATATTCTGCTTGTAATGCTGTATTGCACATGTATATTTAGCGCAGCATATTTCTTTGTAACTTGCAGAGTTATGTCACGAGAGATGCATTGGATTGTGTTGCCCCCTAAAGTCGTGTTGGTGAAGTACAGGTGATATCTGCGCGAGAAGGGCATGTACCTCTCTAAATGTCTACAGTGCTATCTGGCTTCTTTAGATGTATGAATGTGGATTTGGGGTTTTACAAACTGTAGATAGCGAGTTGGTTACATTGGCTTGAATGTGAAGATGATTCACACTGGAGGTCACGCAGAGGGGAGAACTTTCAATCTTGTCGGGGAGGTGGAATTAATTCCACTGTTGCCAGTTTACACTCGTTCATCAAATACCTCACTATTCTCCCTCTCCCCACGCTCATCAATCTCCTCCATCTATCTTCCCCCACACATACACACAAACACACACACACACACACACACACACACACACACACACACACACACTCTCAGCTGAGTCAACACCCAAACACTTCATTTATGTTGCCTGTGTGAGGCTGTGTGTGTGTGTGTGTGTGTGTGTTGTGTGTGTGTGTGTGTGTGTGTGTGTGTGTGTGTGTGTGTGTGTGTGTGTGTGTGTGTGTGTTGTATTCAGCCCCAATCCTTTGTCCACAGACGGTGGCTCATGTGAGGCTGAATTCAGAGTCTGTGTGTCCTGTCCAATTTGTTATTTTGTAGAAAGGTTATGTTAAAGCAATGTGCAATATATTCCGGTTTCAACATTTAAGTCAAGGGACATTTCTGGAGACTTGAACACCAAAATTGGCATAAAATTTGTTAAAATTAAGAACATTTCTGAGCCACTGTCTGACTCTGGTGTGAGTAAATATTGCCAAAATACGCTGCAAAGCTGGGCACACTGCAAAAATAGCAAATTTCCAAAGTTATTTTTAATTACAGTATATTATCTTTAGCTTTTACAAAAATAGAGAGCGATACCACGGGCAGTAAATGATTCTGATGGCGTACAGTGCTTTTTCACTTTCTTCAGTGGTTTTATTAAAATAAATGACAATATCTACAAACACAGCAGAAAGTGCCATTTCACTTGAAAAAGTACTTTTTTTAAATTAAGGGCGCAAATACAATTTTGTTTTTATAATTATATAAAGGATGTTATGTTCTTCTCAACTTACACACAAGGTTAGCAACAGCAACAGCTGTTTTTCTGTCTTAACTCTTCTACATTTATTTAGATTTTTCTTCTATTCTGAAAACTACGCAACTTTAGTAACTGTAATAGAAAATACAGAAAATATTATTGTTCCCTTTTACTGTCTGACACTTTTTCACTGAGAGTTATGGCCCTGACACACCAACCCGATAATCGGCCGTCGGACAGTCTGGCGAGGTCGCTGACTTGAGTCTGTTCGGTGTGTTCAGTGCTGTCGTCCGTTGGAGGAGCCGTCGGCCTTCATTTTGGCCGACCTGACTTGCTGGGTCGGAGGGCGGGCAGTCGGACTCAAAGACCAATCTGATTGGTGGAGTGCTAACCCAGAAATGACGAGCGGGATGAGCGTGACGAAAATCTTTTAAACTGACCTTTGTCGATCTGAAATGAAGACAGATTCAGCAACTGCACGGCCTATTTCTCGCTTAAAATGTTTTCGGAAACACGTTTCGGTGAACTATCTTTGTAAAATATGAGACTGTATTCTGAACCAGCCGCCATTATGCCCGGTTGTAAAATCCGGGAGCAGCCAGACCCACGTGACGCGTTCGTCCAATCAGCTGCTGGTTTTAATTTTTTTGGGCGACAATACAGATTAGCGCCGCCTGCTGTTATAGAGATATATTACGTCTTGCGCACGTGCAGAACGTACGCTCAAGTTGGTGTCGCTTCGATGTGTTCTTAAGGCACTTTTTGGACCTCGGGGAGCCGACTGATCAGTCCGACTGGCTTTTCTGCCGACGGTCGGCTGTCGGGTTGGTGTGTCAGGGGCTTTACATGACAAGATCGCTACCTCGCTGTTAAACATGAAGCTACAGCCAGCTGCTTAGCTTAGCTTAGCTTAGCATAAAGACTGGAAAAAAAGGGGGAAACAGCTATCCTGGCTCCATCCACAGCTAAAGCTAAAATCCACCTACCAGCACTTTTAAAGCTCACTAATTAACACATTATATCTTGCTTGTTTAAAGCTAAAGTGCATAGTTGCTGTCTCCCCCATGAGGAATTCTAAGTAATGACAACAACAACACTGTCGGTACGTCAACATGATACAAGCCTTCCGTGATCGCACACCCTGGGTGGTAAAAGTCAGTCAGAGAAATGGTGATGGCAATAGTAAAAATAAGTAGGCTTTCATGCACACTAATGTTCCACTATTTTTCCGAATATGACAATATTCCGAAAGTGAAACATGACATTGTGGAGGAAGGGTCTGGCAATGCGAGACTACATGCATGTAAACGTAGTCAAAGGCAATTGTAAGAGAATGATAGTAGTAATCAAAGAAGCAGTATTAGTGGCGATAGTGATGGTGATGGAGGGGACTAATATTCCCCCTGTGTGCGTCAGTGCAGAGTGCTACTGTGAGGTCCTGACAGGCCTGGTGATTAATGACGACAGGGTGCGGAGCTGCTCTTCAATTAGACGCCAGCTCTACCCCGGCTCACCATTGCCGCTGACAGCTAGGACAGACAGAGAGAGAGAGAGAGAGAGAGTGAGGAGGGTCCTCAGTCTTTCTCTCTCTCGCTCTCTGTGTCTCCAGAACAAAACATTAACCTCAACTCCATGACTACCACCTCTGTGTTTAACATCAGGACACAATGCAGGGCCCTCGGCATCCAACAGTGACCGCAGTGTTAAAGCAAACCCAGATGGCATGAACACATCCCTCATCAGGGCCTGTCACCCAATCTCTGCTTTATTTCTCCACATAAACCCCATGACTGACTGTTTTACACGCTCGCTTCGATTTCTCTTCTCATACACGGCTGCAGTCAGCCGTGCTGTGAAAACAATCACAGACGCATTAAAAAGGCTTCCAGGTTGTTTAGCAGGTTGTGAGCTGGTTTGGAGCAACTTCCTCCCACAATTCCAAGAACAGTAATGTTGTCTCGATCAGAGGAATAAGGTCATGATCAGGACTTACTGTGACCTCCTTTTTTTATTGTTGTGCATAGTTGTTCCAGCTTTGGGTTCTGCAGGCTTGCAAATGTCATTACAAAACGCTGCTTTCTGTCAGGGCTGGAATAATATCACAATACCCTGGACTAGATGGATGAACTTAGTTACTGACCCAGTGTGTGTGTGTGTGTGTGTGTGTGTGTGTGTGTGTGTGTGTGTGTGTGTGTGTGTGTATACATATATTAGGGCTGTCAATTGATTAAAAGTGTGTGGCCGTGACCAACTGCCACATTGCTCGTTTGAAAGCCATGATGTCTCTCTCTCTCTCATGGGTGGGCCAAATTCTCTGGGCGGGCAAAGCAGAGAAAGGGGAGGTAACCTTGCTCCTTATGACCTCATAAGGAGAAGATTCCTGATTAGCCCATCTGAGCTTTCATTTTCTCAAAGGCAGAGCAGGATACCCAGGGCTCAGTTTACACCTATCACCATTTCTAGACACATTTCTGACCATAGTCAGGCTGGGGGAAATCATATTAATGTTAAAAAAACTCATAAAGTGAAATTTTCATGCCATGGGACCTTGTGCTCAAGTGGTATTTGAGACTCGACATCGTAATTAAGTTCACATCGACAGTACATGCAAATCATCTGGAAGCGCTTTGAAAGACCCTTTTCTTTATCCATTTCTGCTCAAGGAGCTTTGTTTCTGCTAGCCATCCACAACATCACTGCCGCATCGCTTCCTGATTTCCCAAACTTGCGTCATGCATCAAAAAATGAGTGCCATTAAAAGGAATTTGCGTTAAACCGTTATTGCATTAATTTTGACAGTCCTAATATATATATATATATATGAACATATAAAGATAGCTAAAGATGCATACATATGATTACCCTGTGTAATTTTCTCATAAAAGTCAAGAGGAACTAGAATGGCACAGACCTCTGCCAAGGTCAATGGTGCATTCACATGCTCCTTGGATGGTCCCATTTTCCCGACTTCAGTGTGTTCATGAGCTTTACGCCGTAATGTGGAAACAACATCGACGCTACAAAGGATAGGTGTTGTATTTTATTGTTCAAAGTGTTTTAACAACACGATTATAGCTGTGGTCAGTATTTGCCTGACAACGAGGGCGAAGGCAAGCCACGGAATATCATCGGGAATTCATTTTTTTTCGAGTATTGCGACGCCAGTGGATCCACTTTTCTGAAAATCCTGGTGACCGACAAACAAAACAACAAACAGACAAACCACAATGAAAAAAATAACCTTTTTTAACTAACTAACTAACTAACTAAGCAAACTAGAAGGCACTGGATTTGAGCAACAATTTTCTGAACGGGCAACCATTATGTTACCAATGGTTCTTGTTTTTGTTGCCTTCTGGTTTTGAGTGTTAGAAAATAGCATGTAAAAAGCAGCAAAGAAGGCTGTACCAGGTTTGACATCTTCCTACATTTTCCTACATCATAATTGTTGGTATAAAAAGGCCTAGAAAGCACCTTTGAACTTACCACATCAATTATCGTTTTGTAGTCACTGCTGTTATTATGTGATTATGAAAAGTTACAGTAATTGGAAAAGCAAGAGTGGTGAGTGTCTACTGGCTGTCAGAGGCCAACACCATGAGTAGTAAGGACAGTGTTACTAGAGCTTTCACTACTGTTGATGCACGGATAAATAACAATACTGTTCTGTAATTAGTTGTAAAGTCTTAAAATAAGGCTTTCTAAACATTAACCTTCAGGGCTGAAATGTGTTGCAACACCAGTTGCCTTGTGTGATCGCCCTTCTTTAAATTAGCCATTGAGTTTTTACCCACATATTGTTTTTGCCACCATTAGCACTTCAACCAATGGCACACTAGCGATAAGAGATTTTTTTTGGAAAAGTTCCAATCCGCATGCCAAATGACCTCTTTCACAGCCATATCTGTCTGTCCGTCTGTTATTTACGGTAGTTTGATTGACTTTTTTCCCATCCATGGCACTTCGTATTCAAAATGGTTGCCAAACCCTGGTATAGACGGATAGGAAAGGAGGGAGAGAGGGGATGACACGCAGCAAAGAACACTCTACTGGGTGATATAGAGGTCGCACCCATAACCACAGTTCTTGACAACTCACTGATCCTTAAATAGACATTTCATATTTATTTTGTGCTGTGAATTAGGGCCCCCAGGAAGTGCGCTAGGCTTTGAAACAAATTGAACAAAGTGGCCAAACAGTGGAATTACAACTCCCAGACCGTCATGTGAAGCCCTCTGGCCCAAAAAGACTTTTCCCCACAGACTTACATGGCAAAAGAATTTGATCCATTCAGTCCGATAAACCTTGGGAAAGTCTTGAAGAGCCACACGATTTAAACCACGTGATCCTCATTCGAGTTAGCGGGGCGCTAATCCAGAAGTAGCCGGCTCTATTGCGCCTGCTCTATGGGCCGCACAGTGCGGAAGCAGCGCCGATCACCCGGGTAATTTTTGGCTCCACGAAGGCTACATGTGCCACTGAGCAACTCTCATAGGAATGAACAGCGCTCCGCCTCGAACGCTGTATCCAGTTCTTCTAAAACAATCATGCTGAGAATCATTGAAAGTATACTACACATTTCATTCGTCCATGCACATCTAAACATTTCAAATACGTCGTGGTAGAATAATATAACACAAAAACATTTTAAGTCTAACACATGGTAGTGTAACTCAAAATGTACCTACATTCTAAATGGTCGTATAATTCCTGCTTTTGGGTTGATTCGTGTATTGATTGGAAACAAAGAGGGAGTATTAGAGATAGAGATATAGTGCTTTTGATTTCATTTTCAGCCAGCCCTGACCCTGGTAGACCTCATTTGGCCTCGACATGGAGAGTTGGCCAGAGCTGCTGTGGTCTCTCCAAAGTTCCAGTGGTGTGAGTGAGCACCGTTAATAGACATACCACCCTTAACCGCCAGTGGAGAAATGAACGTTTCAATTACACTACGGTGCACTGCTAATAGCACTTGGACCGCGTGTCCAGCTGGATTCCATTTGTTGGGAGATCTCCGGCGAAGATGTCACGAGCGTTTGGGAATGAACGTGCCTTGGTGGGGAACAAGGAGCAGCTCTGACCGTCTTGATTAATGCTCTGATTGACAACTTGCTTTTTTCTTCCACTTTGGTATAGCCTGTGGTATGTACTCACTTTAAGCATCCTGGGCCTTATGTCTTTTTTATGTCTCCCCTGGATGGGCATCCAGACTCAGAGGCTGCCATTATGATCATTACACTCATCTTATCTGCTGCACTACAGGCCAGGACACACAGTTTATTAGACCCACTTCTATATATCAGCTGCGTAACGTTTCTTACAGGACTATTGCAGCCACATTAAGGCAGATTGTATCTTTTTGAAAATAAATGCATAAGCATATACTGGATAATAAACAATGCAGAGAAACAGGAAAGATGAATGGGAGGGAGGAGGAAATGCAATAGAGGTCCCCACAGAGCACGAAGGAACAAGGGGAAATTGCTGATTAGGTAAATTGGAATAAATTACCCATACATTGCCCATAACTACTAGGGGTGGGAATCACCAGAGGCCCCACAATACGGTATTATCACGATACTTGTGTCACGATATGATATTATTGCGATATTGTGATATTCTGCGATATGGTGCAATTTATTAACTGTTTTTCCAACTTCAAATGATGTCCCCAAAGGAAAACTTTGTCAACATCTGTTTCAAAGAACTCAACTGCAAACAGAAAAATACTTTGCACATCTATGAGACAGTTGCATTGGAAAGGGACTAGTAGGTCAAAAGTTGCAAAGAAACTCCTGCATACTGTCTGACTTGCAAAAGATAAATTGAATAGCGTTTTGGTACTACACCTTTATCAGGCAAATGATTAGCAGATTTTCATGATGAAGGTCTAGTACCGAAAACGTTGCTGGCTATTAAATGTATCTTTGCAAGTTAGACAATGTGCGGGAGTTGCTTTGAGAAAAACTCAACTGAACCATCTAGTGGACTGAAAAAGCAACTGATTTTATTATGCTAGTACCAAAAAGTCAAATTTTCATGTGCAGTTCATATATATATACAGTATTGCCACGGAAAATATCGCGATACTATGCTGTATCGAGTTTTTCCCCCACCCCTAATAACTGTATATGTTAGTGTGACTGTGTGCGTGATAGAGTGCCTAGCCAAGCATTCAAAAACATTCCCAGATGTCACACTTTCTCTCTTCTGTCACTTAACACACACGAGATGTTTGGTAGCTGAGTGACAGCTGAGTCTGACTTCAGCTGACAGTCTCCAGCGTGTCTGTGCACCGTCACTCAGCTGTGTGGTATTCAGACATAGTTGTTCAAACAGATTATTCCACATGTCAACACACTGACGGAGCCCGGCCCATACACACACTTGCCGTATACATTACACATCTGTATACATTACACATTCACCCAATAATACACGTGAGCTGTGTTACTCAGCCTGTGTAATGGTGCATTAAAGCTATAAATTACTGGGTATATTGGATGTGCACAACAATGGTTACTGTATGTACACTTATGTACACTGAGACTTTATACCAGTGGTCAGCTTGTTTAGGTTCTGTACACGTCTTGAGTTTTATTTCATCTTCCCATTTTAGAAAAAAAAAAACAGCACATAGACCATTTTGCGTCTCTAAAACCTGCCAATAAAAACAACAGTATGATAAAATCTGTGTAAATGTAGCTTTTCACAGCAGACATTTTGACCTCCCATAGTAGGAGAAGCACAGGTACAGCTAATAATAATATATCAGGGTCTCTCAGATCAGCAGGGAGCGGTCAGTTAGTGGTGACCTTAGTCTTCCATTGCTAGACTTATCTCCACTCTGTGTGGAGTAAGGTCTGGCTACACAACACATACAACCTGGGATAGGAGAAAAAAACACTCTGGGTTGTTTGCATTTCTTTAAACCAGGGGTGTCAAAGTCAACTTCACTTAAGGCCACACTGGAAAATGAGACTCACATCAAGGGCCAAACATGTATAGTTTATTGACATGCTTTTATTTCAATAAAGTCAAATATCTATGACTGTATTATTGCATGTCTCATATAGTCTTCTGACTGAGTTTGGTCGACATAAAGACCTAAAAAAGTCAGGAAAAAGTAAGCCATCAAAGAAACAAAGTGCCAAAAAAGCGTCTTCAGTAGTGACAAAAACTTCAGAAAAAGCAACAAAATGTTGAAAAAGCGACAAAAACAAGGTGGGTCAATAAAAATTGTGAACCTAAATTGATATATTAGATATCAAAAATCTGTTAGGGGCCGGATTTGGCCCTCGGTTTGACAGCTTTAACAGCTTTAAACCAATCACAACCGTCTTGGGTGGCCCTAAGCTCTGGATGCAGCGACGGTGGATCGGCAAAAAGAGTCTCAAGAAGGAATTGGTTTTGGTGGAAAATTTGCACCCCCGCAAAAGAAAACGCCACATACAATATTAAACATTAAACATTAATTAAACATGTTACCGATACAGTAACGTGAGCTATGTACAGTAAATTAGCTGGATAAATGGTTAAACGTCATTTGCTCTTACCAGTGTATAGCTGTGTGTACTTCTCCACATTAGCATGTAGCTTGCTTGCTCAAAGTTTGTCATTGTTTCTTGAAGCGAACAAGAACGACGACACACGGGAAGGTCAGCGACATCACGCGCCGGATGTCAGGAATTTACCGTGGATATGTTCTTCCGTTAATCCAGACTAGTGGTGCCCAGAGATTAGTCCAAGCGTGGTGAAACAGCTTTCAGCCATTGTGCTGCCCACAGCTGGAATCAGCTAAGACATGTCCCAACTGGAGCCATTTTAAAAATGAAGTTAAAGACTGTTCTCTTTTCCACAGCTTTTAAATAGATATAGTCTCGTTTTTTTCTACCTTTATTTCATTAATTTGGTTTAAAACTTCTCTGCACCTTTAAAAAATACAACTGTACTTTGGGCTCCTGCGTAACACACCTGGTAGAGCGCGCGCCCATATATAGAGGTTTATTCCTCCATGCAAAGGCCCAGGGTGCGAATCCTTTCATATCTGAGCTGTCCTATCAATTAAAGGCGGAAAAGCCCAAAAAATAATCTTCAAAAAAATACAACTGTACTTTCATTTATCTCATTGTAAACTTGTTGTTGTTGTTGTTGTTGTTGTATTGCCTGTAAAGCACTTTGAATGACTTCTGTGTACAATAAGGTGCTACAGTATGTAAATTAACTTGCCTTGCTTGAATAATAATAATAATAAATGATGCAGGGTTTTTCCTGTCTCAGAATGGGCCTTTTGGGGGGGGGGGCAGCATGGTTTTATTTCAGTTAGCCTAATAGCTGGTTTGATTTGCATTGAGAGATGATCTTATGGAAAGTACCCCATGCCAATCTCTAGGTATGGTGAAGGGTATGAGATGATGTGGGGCTAATTTAATTCCAAAGGCCAAGGGAACTTTATCAGGATCCAAAGTATCCTGGATCCATGAAATAACTGGCCTTTAAAGGTCCCATGACATGGTGCTCTTTGGATGATTGTATATAGACCTTAGTGGTCCCCTAATAATGTATCTGAAGTCTCTTTCCCGAAATTCAGCCTTGGTGCAGAATTACAGCCACTAGAGTCAGTCCCACAATGAGCTTTTCTTAGGATGTGCCATTTCTGTGTCTGCAGCTATTGAGGAGGAGAGAGGGGGGGGGGGCAAGGTGGAGGGTGGGGGTGTGGCTGTGACGTGAAGCCATGATGTCTCTCTCTAATGGGTGGGCCAAATTCTCTGGGCGGGCAAAGCAGAGAAAGGGGAGGTCACCTTGCTCCTTATGACCTCAGAAGGAGAAGATTCCAGATCGGCCCATCTGAGCTTTCATTTTCTCAAAGGCAGAGCAGGATACCCAGGGCTCGGTTTACACCTA
The DNA here is from genome assembly GCF_010015445.1 of Perca fluviatilis. NCBI lineage: Eukaryota > Metazoa > Chordata > Actinopteri > Perciformes > Percidae > Perca > Perca fluviatilis. The sequence continues at coordinate 7,269,937 of NC_053117.1, read as the reverse complement.
TCACCATTTCTAGCCACTGGGGGACCATAGGCAGGCTGGGGGAACTCATATTAATGTTAAAAAACCTCATAAAGTGCAATTTTCATGCCATGGGACCTTTAAAAATAAAAATCTGCCTGCTTCTATGGGAATTTAACATAGGGGTGTACTTACTTATGCCCCCTGCATTTTAAGGAAGAACATTTATTTATTTATGATACATTATTCATTCACAAAGAAAATTGGTGTCCTTAAAGGTTGGATTTTTCCTCATTTTTTAAATTAAGGCATTAAGATCAATTTCCAAAAAAAAAGCATGGTGTATTTACTTATGCTTAGCACTGTCAACATTACGTAACATTTTCAATTCAGGCCTTTTCCTTGTAACAGAGTATTTTTACAGTGTGGTATTAGTACTTTTGCTTAAGTAAAGGATCTGAATACTTCTTCCACCACTGCTGACAACCTCTGCACATTAAGAGGCTCATGGTTTGCAGCTCTGCGCCTTCCTAGAATTCTCTGTGTTTCATTTAGCAGGACTGTGTCAGTGTGAGAGTGTTCACTCACATACACTAGTTTATATTAGCAGAGGCCTTGCGGTTTGTTGAGTGAGGGTGAAAAAAAAAAAAAAAAACTCTTTTCCACAGGCAGCGTGATTATTTTTTGAATCCGTTTAGACGCTGAAAGACCCCTCCCTCAACTCCACAGTCCCTCCTTCTTCTCTTCTCCTCCTCTAATAGCAAGTTGTCCTCAAGTCCATGATGGCGCTTGGGGCAACAACAAAAAAATAAAAAAAATAGAAGAAAATGGGGAGGGGATAGGAGGGAGAGCCAGGGAGAGGGCGGGGAGGGAAACAGAGCTGATTATCCAAATACAGTCATTAAAGGGGAAATGTGTTTTTCAAGCTGTCAAGATGATTAATGAGTGAGAGCAAATCCTCACAAATGCTCTTGTTTAGTCTAACTGGCAGACACGATCCTGCCCATTGATTTATGGCAGGCCTGCTGTGTGAGACCATAGTGAGGTTAGAGGGTGTGTGTGTGGGTGTGTGCGATTTTGTGTGTGCATGCATTCATGCTGGATTGTGTGCATGTGTATATACGGACGCCTGCTTGTGCGAGTCCATGAGGTTTGTGTGCACACGCATGTATGCACATGTGTGGTGGCGTGTTGGTCCACATGACGGATCAGGCAACAGAGGAGAGCAGTGAGTAAATTCTCCTAAACCCCCCACCCCCACACCCCCACCACCACCCACCCTCTCCCACTGCTCTGACAAATCAGCTACACAGAGGGTTAGCTGAGCCCTTTTTTTTCTTCTTCTTTTTCTTCTATTTTATGGCTCCATGATTCAACATCAACACAGGATCGATGTTCTATCCAGAATGTATCAAACAGCTGTCCAGAGGTGCTTACGCTTTCATCTGTCACTTGCCAATATCCCTTTCTCACAGATGAGATTGGAGCAGAATGAGCAACGTTTCTCTCATTGCTCAACTGTAACTGATGTGTATCTGGCCTGTGTTGTAGATGACATTACCTAACAGCACCTCTTTGTAGGGCAAGGTAATAGTCACTTAGGATTTAATAAACAGCACAGTATCATGATATGTTATGAAATCAGCATGCTGTTTTATAGCCGAGACACACCAACCAGATGGCCGACCGTCGACAGAAAAGCCAGTCGGAATGATCAGTCGAGTCCCACGAGGTCCAAAAAACTGCCTCGGGACACACTGAGGCGACACCGACTTGAGAAACGTAATACGTCTCCATAGCAGCAGGCGGCGCTACTCTGTATTGTTGCCCAAGAAATGAAAACCAGCAGCTGATTGGACGAACGCGTCACATGGGTTTGTTTTCTCCGGAAATTCAAAGCCAGACTGTCATGGCGGCTCGTTCAGAATACGATCTCATATTGGACTAAAATACTTCACTGAAACATGTTTCTGAAAACATTTTAAGCGAGAAATAGGCAATGCAGTTGCTGAATCTGTCTTCGTTTCAGCTCAACAAAGGTCAGTTTAAAAGATTTTCGTCAGATTTTGAGAGACTCTAGTCACGCTCATTGCGCTCGCCATTTCCGGGTGAGTCCCGACTGCCCTGCCGCCGACCGAACATGTCAGGTCGGCCAAAATGAACGCCGACAGCCCCCCAGACTGACGATGGCACGGGGCACACCGAACAGACTCGAGTCACTGACCTCGCCAGACTGTCCAACGGCCGATTATCGGCCCTGTGTGTCCCGGGCTTACTAATGCAATAATCACGCTGTCTAATCAGCATCTTGATATGCCACACCTGGGTGGATGGATTATCTCGGCAAAGGAGAAGTGCTCACCAACACAGATTCAGACAGATTTGTGAACAATATTTGAGAGAAATAAGCCTTTTGTGTACATAGAAAAAGTCTTAGATCTTGGATTTCAGCTCATGAAAAATGGGGGCGAAAACTAAAGTGTTGCGTTTCTAACATAATTTTGTTCCGTAGCAATTCTAATTGATAGTTGCGCGCATTTACAAAACCCATATGTTCTGTTTTTATTTGGTTTTTCGTTGCAGCAACAACTCAGATTCTCCGCAGCCTTAACTGAAGTTTCATCTTATTGGATCTGAATTAATTGGCCCCTTTCAAAGGATTTTTTAAAACAAACTCCATGAATTTATTGCAAATACGTATTGACCCCGCTCTGATGGAAACTCCCAGTGCACTGGTCCCCAGAAGGCGAATACTTCAGCGCGGAGCGGCCCGGTCCAGCTCAGCATGCCAGTCCAGATGGATGGCTCGCAGCTGTTGGCCCTACAACCTCTTCTCTCAGCACGACCATTAGGCCTATCTGTCTGCAATTTCCTCATTCTTCCTCCGCTCCCTCTGAAGTCCACTCTGATCGCTTTCCCACACCCCCACAGCTCAGCGCCGCACCACACTGTACGTACACTGCAGCGTCGTTTTGGCCCGAGCACACCCCCGGCACATTCGCAGTACCAATTACCCTGTCCACCCACATGTACATGCACACACAGGCATGCATATCCATAATGACACACACACACACACATATCCTCCTAATAAATTTCACCATGAAGCAAAGCAGGCGGACACCCATGAGGAAGACGTTAAAAGGGAAATTTCTGCAACCAGGGGGAGATTAATGTTGCGGCCGGCGCAGAGAGAGTCCAGCTGTGTAACATTGTGCCGGTAACTCCTCTGGGACTCGGCAGCACCGTGAAGAGCAGGACATCCTAAACTCTTCAAACATGTCATGGTAACAGATGATGCTGAGAAAAGAAGATCAGGGGGAGAGGTGAAGGAGAGTGGGCATCCAAACCTCTAAAGTTAAGTCCTTACTTATTAGTGTCCTGACATTGGCCTTGGGCTCCAACTAGAGCCAGCAGGGTGCAACAGACTGGATGGATTTCTCGATTTATTTTCAAGTTGACATAATCCTTTTTTTTTTTATAATACAACAAATCAAATGATGACGTGTAATGTGAAACAGGTCAAAAATTTTCACCTGACTCTGGCCCCACAAATTAACTGTTTTGGCTTACTGTCAGCTCTCGGGGGCGAAAAGCAGGCAGCTGTTTTCAGCCAAAAAAAGCTCTAAATATCCTCCCACTCAGCAGCAAATAGCAAAGAGACAAAGTTAGCGACTAGCTGGTGAACATAATGGAGCATTTAGCAGCTAAAGAGCCAGTCAACAAATTGTTACTAAAATCAGAAGCAAGCTTTAGCCAGCATTTAGTGAGCTGTAACACAAGTGAGACAAAATGGCTAACAACATTGAGGTTAAATGACTAAATAACCAGACCCAAACAGAATTTGCAGGGTTTTTTTCAGTTTTCAGCAGTGATCCAGTATGAAAATCTGTGTATTTTAGCGCACTGTTTTTCTGCTTGGGGTGGAGATGTGTTAACATGAGTTTTAGGGCGTCCTAGTCACGGGCGATTCCAGGATTTTTTTAAGTGGGGTGGCACAGTGGGAACCAATAATGAGTCAGGGGGGGCTGGCCCGGGGGCATTTTATCAGAATACTACATAGAACATCTGCTTAGAAATGTAGGAAATATTGGATAGGATAGAACAACACAATGTCATTTTGAAAAAAAACACATTGAATTAATTTATAATTTATTTAAAGTTAATATTAATTGTTAATTTAATATTAACGTCACTTGTTTTTATTTTCGACAATTGTATATCCAAATACAATACACATTTTCTATGGGCTCTTAAAGTGATGGTTCGTAGTAATTCACCCTAGGGTCCTTTGCACCATGACCTCGAGCCAAACACCCCCCCAGAAGCTTTTTTCACCTGGGTCTAACATTGGGCGAGTTAGCTAGAGTAGCGTTATCAGCTGAATAGCTTAGCGCAGGGGCTAATGGACCCACGTTTGTATCTTGTAAGTTACCGCACTAATAATGCCCGAAATGATACCAAACGTCTACAAGTAGTACAAATAGGTTATGCTCTCATAAAACGATGGATTGGAAAGTTTGTAAGTACACCAGAAGTTTATGAACACTTGCCTGCTTGCTTCAGCTCTCTGTTGCTGCTGCTGCTACCTGCAGTTAGACGAGTGCTTAGGGCCGTCTACAAATTACTACACCGAAAAGAGATGCAACTAAAATATTTATTAATTCAATGATTAAATAAGGTAATGTCTCCAAACTTACCTCAATTATTACTTGTCTCCTGCTAGTTATACTACAGCACTTACTTTAAACATTTTTTTTTTATTAATAAATATTTTTGTTGCATCTCTTTTCGGTGTTGTAATTTGTAGACGGCCCTAAGCACTCGTCTCACAGCAGCAACAACAACACCAGAGAGCAGAAGCCAGCAGGCAAGTGTTATTTACATAAACTTCGTGTTATACAAACTTTCAATCCATCGTTTTTGAGAGCATAACATATTGTTACTACTTGTAGACGTTTGGTATCATTTCGGGCATTATTAGTGGGGTCATTTACGAGATACAAACATGGGTCCATTAGCCCATTCAGCTGATAACGCTACTCTAGCTCACTCTCCCAATATTCGACCCAGGTGAAAAAAGCTTCTGGGGGGGTGTTTGGCTCGAGGTCATGGTGCAAAGGACCCTAGCGTGAATTACTCCGAACCATCACTTTAAGGCAAAATATCGGATATGTGTAAATATGAATTGGTCATGTGACAAGGGCTGGGAAGATTTTTTTGTCACAAAAACGTATCAAAATAAAGTGCAATACAGCAAAGTAACATATTTCTTACAGCAACAAGTGATCTACAGTGAGTTCAATATATTTCTACTTTTAAACTGGCCTCAAAAACAAAGTACACAGTTGCCATACAATGTGTGTTTAAAGGATATATCCATTAAAGGTCCACTGTGTAGGAATTTCTCCAATCTAGCGGTGAAATTTGTATTTTGCATTCAAACGGATACTACAGTAGCCGTTATGTACCAAGAAGCTATGACAACGTGTCTTCCAATTTTCCTTCTCCTGTGGCTCGGCATAAGTGTGATCCTCCATTATGAACTAAAGTGCAGTGCACGCATTCAATTTGCCTGGGCAGTGACAAGCACCTCTCACTGATCTCCTTCTCCGTTGCAGCTGGTTTCAGTCCCGTGGCGCTGGCTCTGAACGAAAACGCCTGATGTGGATTAGCTAGACAGGTAGGCTAGTGCTTTATGTCCCTCTCAGCGGTTATAGTTGAACGACATGGAAGCCTCCTTGGACTTGCCCGTCCAGTATAAATACAGATAAGAAATTCTTAGCTTAGGAGGATAAGTCAGATCATTGGCAGAGGTCATTTTACACCAATGAGGACATATTTATGAATGAAGACATTGATTTTAGCTAATAAAATACTTAAAACACTACACAGTGTACCTTTAACCAAATGGAAAGGCAGTGATTGGCAGAACAGGCAGCACAGTGACAGTACTCAAATTTGAAATCAAATTTGTCAGATTAACAGCACTCTAGCCCAATGGATTGGGGTGGCACCAGTCGGGCGGGCCAATCATATTTTCAGGAAGGGGGCAGGTGCCACCCCGAGGCCCACCCCCCCCCCCTCTAGACCCACCCCTGGTGCTAGTAGCTCACCTGGTTGACCTGCAGCCATTTGTCATATGTCATTTCCCCCCTTTCCTGTCTTCAGCTATCCTATCAAATAAAGCCCAGTAAATCCCCAAGAATTAAATTAAATTTATTTATTTCATTTTTAAAATCTGCAGAAAATCTGCAGGAACTCCTGCAGAATTCTACGTACGCAGATTGCGTGTGGCCCTGCTAATAAGCAACATTTCTGCATGTAAGCCTTGTTTAAGGTAGAGCACTGAAGTGCAAAACCCAACCTGAGCTGACCCCGAGTCTGTGAGGTCCAGCTGAGTCCTGTTGGGTTGGGGTACAAGTATGCAGCTCTGGAACGGAGGAGTGTGGGAGCTGGGAAGGATAGTCCATCAAAATCTGGCATGTAGTCCAGCTGTGAGCTCATTCTCTGTGCACACACACACACACACATTGTATATATCCACTTACTGTGTGTATACATGTTGAGTTGGGTTTATTCCCGCTGCAAGCTCAGCACCAAGCGTCATAGGCTACGCCCACGCCATGTGTGTGTGTGTGTGTGTGTGTGTGTTCATATGTCACCGACCAATGATTAATGACCCACCGCCCGGCTCTCTTCAACTTCCTTCCCCTCCAGCCGTGTCACACACATCATCACGCGTCACCATAATGGACGCCGGCAGGCGGCTGCACAAGTCCTGCTCGGCCTCATGGATCCAAACAGACCATAACATCCTCCACATGCAAATACACTCGTGCATTTACATGTAAAGCTGCGGTGGGAGCCTTTGCATGTCAGTAGCACCATCATGTGACATCAGTACACTGTTTCCTCCTCTGACCTGAAGTTGGAGCTCAGCTTTATGACGACTGACCTGTGTTTAAAGAGACCTTTTGACGTTCCGACTTAACGTCTTAAAGTCGGCATTACACCCGATTATCGTCCACACCTCAGGTGGGAGAATTTCATTGATTTAAAGAAAGTGAAGCTAACCCGGCTACTTAGAAACTACTTAGTTCCTTGTCATACAACTGTTCAGAACACAGGAGCCAAAGATAGGCTGGAGGAAAACAATATTTTCACATATGGGGGCCATCCACACGGAGACGCTTTTTGGCGTAAACGCACGTTTTGCATCGTTTTGGCCAACGAATCCTTCATGTGCCCTAACCCCAACCCTAACTTGTCATGACAAAAAACAAAAAGAATGGCACTTACTAAAAGAAGCGTTAAGTCATAAACGTTTATGCCTTGTTTGTAATGTTCATGACACGTTCATGACAGTGTCATGTCACTCTTATGTAGATACCTTCAAGTAAAGTGTAACCAAGTATTTTATTAGCTTTTTACAATCACTGATATTTAACAATAGAATGCATTTCAATTCCTAGATTGCAACCAAGGATTATAAGACAGGTAGCGTCAGACCTACTAGATATTGATATGTAACAATCCCTCCTAAACGTCCCTGCTACGGCCACGTACGCTTGAGAAATGTTAGACGAGCCAACATTGAGGAGGAATAGCAAACGACACGTGCACACAGACCCGGTGAACACATATCATCCATCAAAATAAAAAAATCACAGACTTTTCCTAACCCTGTCCTGTCAAAGGCATTTGTTTATGGAACGCCAAAGAGACGTGCTGCAAAAGGCAAGTGTGTGTTGGTGTGTGAGCACATGTGTTCTGGACGGTCTGCTGACACGCTGCAATGCGCTCTAAGTGTGTGCGGAGAGAGAGAGAGAGAAAGGGAAATAAAGGGAGTGGGGCTGACAAAGAAAGAGGACAGAGAGAGAGAGAGAGAGAGAGAGAGAGGGGGAATGGGAGATAAAGAAAAAGCATGAGCAGTGGAAAAAAAAAAGAAGAGGCACAGAAGAGAAAGAAAAGAAAAGGGAACAGCAGAGAGGCAGAAAGCAAGCGAGTCTTGCATGTGTGTTGGTTCCCAGCCCTGTCAGGGCCCTGTCAGCCTGTGATTTATGGCACCGAGACTGGGAGCAGTCTTCGCTGCCAGCTCAGTATTGTTACAACTGACAGCTAATGAGGCCGGACGGGCTTTCAAGCACAGCACTTAACAGAGGCCTCCATCTTCACGAGTCACGAGCTCTCCTCTTGCTTTTCTCCCCCTCTCTTTCTCTCTTCCAGTTATTTCTTCTTCCAGGGTGGCAGCAGTGCGGCGAGCTGTACCGCGAGATTTCTACGGGGTGCGGAGGGAATGTAAGGCGGGCCGACAGAGATATATGGGCGACACTATGTCACCGACGCACTTCCACTCTCTCTTCTTCCTGCTGCATGCTATTAAGCCAGAGGCTCAGCTCATATAAATGAAGAAAGAGAGGGTGAAATACAAAAAATAAATAAATGGAGAGCTACGCCCTCTACGCCTCTCTTCTCAAAACCCAAAATATTCCACGCTTTCTACAATTACCCTGTCATGTTGTGTTTTTTAAAAAGCCTGGAGTTCCATGTCTGTGATTATGTGAGTGTGATCGGTGTGAAGGTACCTGAACTCTACAGCCTTGGCTGTGGTGTGTTTTACCTTCAACACCCCTACACACCCCCCTGGCCCGGACTGCCTGGACCCCGTTCTATAATCACTCCCAGAGTCTCTGGCAGAGCTGCCCTCCCCTCCAACCCAGCCCCCCCCCCACCCTCCCACGGCCCCTGGTTTCTTGTCAGTCGTGATTAATGGCACTAGGGCCCCGGCGAGGCTTACGCTGCCAGTTCCAGCGATGTTCCCTTGATACTTAATGAACTCTGACAAACTTCTTTTTCCTTGCTCCGTTGTTCCCTCCACCCCCCCCCTGTTTAAAATGCACGGCACAGAGCTGCCACCGCAGCACCTAGGGGTTAGCTCTGGGCCTTTGTGAATTTCTCAAGAGGCCAACGTCTAAAAATAAAAGCACCCCAGCCATTTTAGTGTCAAGACCCTTAGTTGTGTATCACTTCCAGTGGCTTGTTGCTGTTTGGAGATTAAATACATTGACTTTTGGGGGGGGGGAGGGGGGGCGGGGGTTACAGTGATTGCCCCTTTTGTAATTGTAGATTGTAGTGTAATTTTCTTTAACAAATGTCAAACTTTCTGGCTGTTGCTTTTGCTCACAGCCAACTTTACCCACTGCGAGTTAATGAAATAAACATCTGCTGCAAGACAGCAGCGTAAGGTCTCTCAATTTCTAAAATGTTACAATCATGGCAGGCCACGGTGGTAGGATAATGCAGCCTTTTCTACACTTTCCCTCATGAAAAAGAAGCAGTTGCATCTCAGCTGGTCTGTGTCGCCATCTGCTGTTCACATTGGGAAAGTGGGTGAAGCACTTTTCTCATCCGCATTCACATCTTTACTGAAAGATACTGTAAGAAGTTCATACCATTAGGGTCAGGAACAGGCATGATACTTTATAACACAACCAAAAATTAGATCACTATCACAATAAAGGTAAATTAATGGAAAGTAATAAGATAGTCTAGGCTATAAAGTATTTATTTTTAAACACACACCTGAGATTTCAGTTGGATTTTACAGTTCTCTGGTAGAGAAACATTTCATTTATTTTTTTATTCACCGAGAGGAAGCCTCTCTTTTGCAAGAACATCCTGATCACATTCACCCAGTTCCACATTCATACCTGGAAGATGCCCAGTACAACCACAGTCTATTCTGCCAGCCACTGAGCAGCTCCACTGGAGCGGTTGGGGTTAAGGGCCTTGCTCAAGGGCACCTCAGTGGTGTTAATGAGGGAGGGACAAGTGCTGCTTTCCCCACCCAGATTTTATCCTGTCGGTCTGGGAATTGAACCGATGACCTCCCAGTCACAAGCTCTCTTCTCTAACCTCTATGCCACCACTTTTTTTTTTTTATTAAACATCTGAGATTTCAGTTGATTAGACTTTCCTGGTAGAGAAACAGAGATAGGTAAAATATTGCCAGACCTATCTCCACAGCTCTGTGGAGTATGGTCTTGCTACATCACAGATACATTAGGATAGCAGAAAAAAAAAAAAAAAAAACTCTCTGGGTTGTTTGCATTTCTTCAGACCAATCCAAGACACTCACACAGACACTCACATAGACACACTCACGTGACACTCTCACACACACACACACATCAGCCCAAGATTTCCTTAATTTGTTACTCACCCATTAAAGCTGAGTTACAGTTTTTCTCAATTGCTTAAACAGATTTGCCCACTCTGACATCACATTTTCAAAACAGTTAACACACAGGATAAAACTGAAGCTCAATGGCCAAAATGACTCATTTTGTTAGCAAAATGCTCTAACACCCACAAAACATTAAAAGCATTCAACATAAGCAAATATTTCCATCAAATACCACAACTTGTGGTCAAATTAATTTATTCTTTCAATCAATCATTACACAATGGACAACAAAATACAGCCATCAATATGAAATATGACACTTTACAAACTCAAATGGATACTGAAAAGAAAAAAAGAAAAAAGCTACCAAAGGAAACTTATGGGTGGAAATACCTTTTTAAAAAAAAAAAAAAAAAAAAGATACATTTTATCTTTCACATTTAGTCCATTCGTTCTTGACGATTATGCCACAGGTTCTCATCAACATCGCATTGAATGTTTTCCCTTGCAATGCACCGAGGGAAATACCTCCTTGCATGGCGCATCCATCCCTGGCAGTCCTCTGCCCCTATTGCCAGGCAACCAGCATTCATTGCCTCCAGGAGGGGCATCTGCTCATAAAGTGATCATACACCTTCCACCTCCAAGCAGAGAAGAACTCCTCGATTGGGTTCAGAAAAGGGGAGTATGCAGGAAGGAATTGCATCATAATACGAGGCCGTGCTGCAAACCATTCGTTCACAAGGCGAGAGTGATGGAAAGCCACATTGTCCCAAATTATGACATACAGAGTCATGCCAGGCCTCAACAGCCCGCTCTCTTTGGGTGGAATTAGTATTTCTTTCAATGAATCAAGAAATGTGATGAGGCGTTCTGTATTGTATGGGCCAATTGTTGGTATGTGGCAAAGGACCCCATCATTGGAGATGGCAGCACACATGGTGATATTGGCACCCCTCTGACCTGGCACTGTGACAGTGGCCCTCTGCCCAATGATGTTCCTCCCGCGTCTCCTCACTTTGCAGAGGTTGAAGCCGGCTTCATCCACAAAAATGAATTTGTGATGTGCCCCTTCAGCTTCAAGCTCCATTATTCTCTAAGAAAAAGAGCAAATTACAGTATTTCAGTCGCATGTAACTATGGTAAACAAGGTATTACAATAACAAAATCTGTACCTGCACATACTGGAATCGTGCCTCCTTTACGATGTCAGAGTTTCTTTGAAATGGAACTCGGTACAGCTGCTTCATTCTGACATGGTGTCGTTTAAGGACTCAATCTATAATTGCTAAACTCACTGTTTATATTTCTAAATGCTCCCTGATCTGCAATTACTGCTGCCTGGATTTCACGCAGTCTGATTGCATTGTTTGCCACTACCATATCTACAATACTAAATATCTTTCCTCTGCCACCAGTGTGTGGTAATGTGTGGATCCTATAAAGTAAAAGCAAAAATGTCAAAATTGACATTACTGTATGACAGTCACATAAATGGGATTGATAAAACATCTGCATTACTGTAGACACAGTTTGTTCTGCTAACAGGGCAATACAGTAAAGCTGAAATACACAGTGGTATACATTACAGTAACACTGTGAATTACCTGTTCTCATTCCGAAAAAGCCTGACAATAGATGCCACAGTGCTCCAATTCAGAAAAGGACAAGCCATGATTGATGACATGGTCAATAATTGTTGCCCGAATTTCATTTGAAACTTGAGCTCAATTTTGTCCTCTTGCTGCTGCAGCTCCTCCACCACGCATACGGGCTCCTCTTCCTCTGGCCCCTCTGCCCTAGCCTCTTACTCTATGGCCTCTTTGATCCTTTCTTGCAAATAACAACACAGAGGTGGCATCTTTTATAGATGGATGAGGACTGATTGCTGATTGAAGAGTTGTGCAAATGAGTTTCACACAGGTGCATAGAGTTTTATAATTATGCAAGTACTTTCTATCAGCTGTGAATAGATGTTTTCTTTTTGTTCAACACAGTGAATCCAATAGAGTTCGGGGTCTTTCAATGAGATCTGTGGTAACTGTTTTGACAAAGGGTGTGAAAAATGTGTGAAACAAATGAAAAAGTGTTAAAACATTTGCAAGAGGAGACTTCTGCTGTGCTAATAATGTGATGATGAAGATAAAGCGGATCCCAGTTTCATTTAGTGTGTCTTAGCAAATGAGAAAAACTGTAATGCATAATTGTATGGAAACAGACACACAATATTCCATGTTTAGATCATGAAAGTTTCAAGATAACGAGATTCACATGTCACCAATTAGTGTGGAACATGAACCAATTAGACTACATGATCTATGGATGTAATATTTCATCATCATTCTTTACTGTAATGTACTACTGTTTATCAGACACTGTTTCTATGGTCCCATGTACCATCTTTGAGACTATTTACAGTATTGACAGTACTGCACTGTATGCATGCAGGCCCTTGGATATATATATATATATACACTGTACTGTATATATACATATACATATATACTTGTACCACATTGTTCGCCATGCCCGAAGGTTTTTTCCAAGATGTTTGGCTAATTGCAATGTAGATGAGAACCTGTGGCCAAATCCACAAGACAGAGTTGATGAATATGTAGAAGTACAGTAATCACTTCTTTGTTTAGCTTTTTACAGTACAAGCAAGTTGAGGAACACTGCATTTGATGTTTTACAGTACTGTCTTTTCTATGTTGTAGCTAATTATTTCGCTTTGATTCAAATAAACCTATGTTGTGATACTGTATTGATTTTCATCAATATATTTCAGGTTATGGTCAATGAATCCACTGTGTCTGTAGTTTTCTCTCTACTACTGCAGTACTTTTACAGGGATGTATTTACATCTAGTACCATAATGAAACAGGTATCACCTATTTTGTACTACAATATTTAATGATTGTACGAACGATGACCCAGTGAAACTATGGGTAGCTTGTGTGTGGGTGATCTAAAGTAACGTTTCAATGGTATTTCACAATGAATTTGTCTTTTGAACCAATGATTGTGCAATGAAAGTGCAAGATTTATTTAAAGATATGAATGCACAATGCTATGTTTTGAACATTGGACAGCCTGTGTTACAAGTGATGATCGTTTTGAGTTTTGTGTCTTGTGTCTAGAGTTTTGAAAAATGACGTCAAGGTTCTGAAATTAGTAGCAAAGTGATCGTAAAAAACTGTAACGTGCTGGTAAGGATTGTGAATTTAATTGCTAGTCCAGTCATTTCATTGACCAGTAATTCAGAGCCCATTTTCCAGTTCTTGATGTGATAAAGTCTAGAGCATGTGATCAAGATACCACCCTATCCTGTCTGACCATTGTCCAATGGAGCTGGAGAAACAGAAACATTGACCCTGATGTGATTTGAACACGCAACCTTCTGATCTGGAGTCAGACTCGCCACCGTTGCGCCACAGAGTCTGAAATTCTGTTTACCAAACTGGTAACAAGTCCAACACTGAGACATTGATTAAAAACATTGTAGTAGTCAGTTTAAAAGGGAGTTATAAAGGCTATTTTCAGGTTCATACTTGTGTTTTGTGTTTCTTCTAGGACATGTTTATATACTTTGATATTCAAAAGACACTTTATTTTTCATACACAGCCCATGGGTGCAGCACCTGTACTCTCTGTTGTAGAGCTGTCTCTTCAAAATCCTTCCTAAAAAGCCCAGTCTGCTCTCATTGGTCAGTGTTTCCAGGTCTCTGCATCATTGGCATCTGAAGCTTTTAAACCAAAAACTAAACAACCAGACAAGTTCCAGCAGGAATGTGATCTGAAATTGGGGAGAAATTAACATTATGTGTGTCTACCACCAGTCTAGACGTTGTACTGCCCTCTACTGTTTAATATGCGGGTACAAGCTCCCCTCTGCCTTCCTGCACTAAATCCAGATGGGTCACCAAAGAAGCTTTATAAAGCCCTGAAGGTAAGTTATGGTTAACATGTCTCCAACAAATCCACCAGTTAACCATAATGTTAAAGATTCAGTAGCCTACTATATAAATATGGCAGGGAAGATAAATTAGGTATTTTTCTCCATATCTCTCACGGTAGGGTACCACACAGCGAAATACCTCGCGAATTTCGGCCAACGAAAGTTTGCCTCGGGGGCGTGGTTGCAAAAACAACACGCAAGTCCGCAAATTTTTTAAATGTCCCGGGCTGTCAGAAGACAGGGCGGTAAAAATGCACAGCAGCAAACCATCGGTAAAATGTTAGCTCATAAATGCTCTGGTAACCTGGCTATGTAGTCTAGCTGCCTTGCTATGCTTACAATGAAATGCAATGTCCGAAAATGCAAGCGGTTGACCTGTCGGCTAGCTGAATCATTTTGAGTGTTTAAATCTACAGTGGTCTATTTGGTGGTGTGTTTGCCCTGTTTAAGTTTGTGTGACATATAAACAACAATCCGTGTTGCTACAAATGTCAATGTTCGCCAACAAAACATGTAATCAAACAAATGCACAAGTAGCCTAGCTAGCTAGCTGCCTGGCTAGGCTACAATGAAATCCAATGTCCGAACATGCTAGCGATTAGCCTGTCGGCAAGCTGAAAAGTTTGAGTGTTTAAACTAACATATACAGTGATCTATTTAGTGGTGTATGTGCCCCAACTAAGTTCGTGTGTCATATAAAACACAATTTGTGTTGATAGAAGTACCAATGTTTGTGTAGAAACATTTTAATCACATCAAAATTTTCATGATACGGCGCTGATAACCTCCGCCATCTTGGTCAGACTTGTTTTTTTAACTCCCGCCTCCAAACACAAACACACGGACCTGATTGGTTCTCGAGTGGTCCTCATTTGAATAAAGTTAAACTTTCGTCAACTTTATTTCGCTCCCCTCGGCGATTCGCTCTCATCTCGCTCAATCAGGGCGAATTTCGTCTCCATTCAACCTCAATGAGAGCAAAGCGAAATTTCGTTGTGTGGAAACCTACCGTTAGGAAGTTGTGACAGAATGTGCTCTATTTTCTGCCATGTGTGACAGCAGTGAGACAGACACAGCTTCGGAGTCAGGCAGTCAGATTTTCACAAGCAGTCAGGGAGAGCAGGATGCGCAAGGAGAGGAACCAAATGTGTTCAGCAGTTTAGCTCAGCCCCGCAGTGAGCATGGTAGCTCTCTAAAAGTGCACAGCATTTTATGATACATTCATTACTCTGAGACCTGATCAAGTGGTAGAACTAGAGAGAAATACCAGAAAGCAAAGTAGAAAACCACTATGGCATGATGCGCGCAAGCTGCGCATTACAGCAAGCACAGCCAGCAAAGTGCCTCAGCGTGAGACAACTGACCCAGATAAGTTTCTTGCTGAACACCTGTATCCAAGGTTCCAGGGGAGTCGGGCCACAAGGTACGGGAAGGAGAGTGAGGGACTTGTAAAGGAGCATATTAAAGAGAGGGGCTGCAGAGTGATTGACAAAGGGTTGGTGGTGTGTGCAGGAGACCCATGGCTGGCAGCTAGCCCTGATGGTATCATTGATAATAAGCTACTAGAAATAAAATGCCCCATCACCCTCAGTGCATGCACATCCATTAATGATGCATTCACTGCTAAAAACCAAGATATTAGAGTGGAAGACGGGCAGTACATTATGAACCCAAAAGGCCCCGAAGGCTACTATAGTCAGGTACAGTTAGGGATGCACTGTCTCGGGCTACAAACAGCCAGTCTTGTTATTTGGACCCCACTACAACACCTGGAGCTTGATGTGCCTTATGACAATGACTTTGCCATCACATATATGCAAAGGCTACA
Source organism: Perca fluviatilis (assembly GCF_010015445.1). Taxonomy (NCBI): domain Eukaryota; kingdom Metazoa; phylum Chordata; class Actinopteri; order Perciformes; family Percidae; genus Perca; species Perca fluviatilis. Next base: position 7,254,004 of record NC_053117.1, on the reverse strand, counting down.
TAGCTTCTACTTTAAACACATGCTGTCAAAAGTTGTGGATGAATTTGTAGAGGGAAGACTGCAGTTGAGCAACTACATGTATTGGAAATGTTCTCAAAAGCAGCTCATTAGTGCAGAATCAGAATCAGAAAATGATTTATTGCCAAGTCACACTTATAATTTATTTGCCTTGATGGTTGGTCCAAACATAAACATATTTAACATTGATATGAAATAAACAGTAAATACAGAAACAAATATGTACAATATAACTGATAGATGTATTTTAAGTACAACAATTTGATAACTGTTTAACACTGACAAAAAAGAGGCTGTATGAATTAGTGCACTATGTGCAAATGTTTATGATATATAGATCTCATGTGTTGTTTGAATGATATAGAAAATTAGTTCCATTCAGAAAGACTGGGAGAAGAGGAAAAAAGCTCTTTATCGAGATGATCTGTAGATGAGGATTTGTTGTTTGTATATACTGTGTGTGTGTGTGTGTGTGTGTGTGTGTGTGTGTGTGTGTGTGTGTGTGTGTGTGTGTGTGTGTGTGTGTGTGTGTGTGTGTGTGTGTGTGTGTGTGTGTGTGTGTATATATTTGTATTCATGTATTTCTCTGAATGATTTGTATATGTGACTGGAAGACGTTTGCTAAATAAGTTTGTGTTTGTTAAACTAACTAACTCTAGAATCAGTCCAACATGGCAGGGCAGAAGGGCCATGGCCTGTTTTTTTCTGAAATTCATCAATCAATCAATAAATTATTTATTTCTAGTTGTTGGTGTTCATTACTGAATCTATACTGTATTACTGACTTAGCGTTACCGGGAGGTCATATAGTAGCGATGAATGTAGTAACGAACTTAATAATCAGTCCTGCTTTATTTAGGTACCAGTGGTTTCCCCAGATTTGAAAGTGCTGCACAAACAGTCAATAGTTTGTCTGTTGTGCAAAGACTGTTATCGTTTCTCCGTTTGATCATGCTGACTGGCAGAGTGTTCCGCAAAATTCTGTAACATTTCAGTCTTCCTATGGCCCTTTCCACGTGGATTCTCACTCGTGACATTTTTCTAGAGTGTGTCACCTCTAATCCTGTCAGTTGTTTTCTTCCCTTTGTAGATGCTGGTATGTGGAGACGGACACATTTGGTGGCAAAGTATTCAGGAAAATTGAAGCCTCGATCAGCCATTACGTGGTCTCCTTGTTCAAGAAGTTGAATCAACCCAGAATTCTTTGTTATAACCTTGTCACTAGCACGACCCCCAGACTCTTGATAAAAATGAAATAGCCCCTGTTGCACTAATGCCAATTAGGAACTTAACAGTATTATGTGACTTTTAGTGGGAGTAGGTGATTGCTCGTGTTTGCAAACTATTTGGCCTCTCAATGAACACTTCACTACAGTCTATTATACATCTGACATGTTGGAAAGCTGTAGTCTTGAAAAGGGTGGGTAGATTCCTTCCGATATCTTTTCTGGATGGCCGCTGGACAAGTCATTGGAACTCTTTAGCCTGTCTCATACATCTTAATGGAAGACAGTTCCACAACTCACTCTGAAGCGAAAAGCTTCAGGACCACAAGAAACTGCTCAGTCTTGGCCAGTCTGCCATAAAGCCCCGACTGGTAGAGGGCTGCAGTGATAGTTGACTTTGTGGAACTTTCTCCCATCTCCCTACTGCATCTCTGGAGCTCAGCCACAGTGATCTTTGGGTTCGTCTTTACCTCTCTCAGCAAGGCTCTTCTCCCACGATTGCTCAGTTTGGCTGGACGGCCAGGTCTAGGAAGAGTTCTTGTCGTCCCAAACTTCTTCCATTTAAGGATTATGGAGGCCACTGTGCTCTTAGGAACCTTGAGTGGTGCAGCAATTCTTTTGTAACCTTGGCCAGATCTGTGCCTTGCCACAATTCTGTCTCTGAGCTCCTTGGGCAGTTCCTTCGACCTCATGATTCTCATTTGCTCTGACATGCACTGTGAGCTGTAAGGTCTTATATAGAAAGGTGTGTGCCTTTCCTAATCAAGTCCAATCAGTTTAATTAAACACAGCAGGACTCCAATGAAGGAGTAGAACCATCTCAAGGAGGATCAGAAGAAATTGACAGCATTTGAGTTAAATAGGAGTGTCACAGCAAAGGGTCTGAATACTTATGACCATGTGATATTTCAGTTTAAATTTTTTTATAAATTTGCAAAAATGTCTACATTTCTGTTTTTTTCTGTCAAGATGGGGTGCTGAGTGTACATTAATGAGAAATAAAATGAACTTTTTTGATTTTAGCAAATGGCTGCAATGAAACAAAGAGTGAAAAATTTAAAGGGGTCTGAATACTTTCCATACCCACTGTATGCTATTATAATTCTAGACTGCCGGGGAAGTTCCTTCCTTCCTATGACACACTGAGCTGCTCTCTCTCATCTCTGTTTCCACTTGTTTCCTTTTGTATGCATCCTGTCCCAGAAATGCTTGTTACTAACCTAGCTCTGGGGAGTTTACTCCACGGAGTCCTTGGGCCCTATTTTAACGATCTGAAACACAAGTATAAAACGCCAAACGTAAGTAGCTTTGTGGGCGGATCTCGGGCGCTGTTGCTATTATACCGGCGGTATAAATGACTCTTGCGCCCGACGCAAATCTAAAATGGGTTGGTCAGAAGTAGCTAGGTGTGGTTTGGGCGTAACGTGAAAATAACCAATCAGAGCGTCATCTCTCATTCCCTTTAAGAGCAGGCGCGCTTGTTCCATGGCGGACTGCTATTATGACGGCGGATTTGCCCGGCGCACGCCAGCGGGAGCTGTCCGGGACGCGGCAAAGTAATAAATGCCCGTCTTGGCCGGGTGGCGATGTTGCTGCAGCCTCTCGGGTGCATCTCCTCAAGTCTGGAGAGGATTGCTGCAGCTATGGAGCGTGGGCCTCCAAATGCACCACCTGCACCTGTTGTGCCCCTTCCTTAGTGTCCAATCCCTCTCAACATCACGTCTCCTTAAGTCCTCTAATATTTCCGAATTTATGTCATCAACATATGCATGATTCATGGAAATGTTGTGTAAAACACAACAAGCCACAAAGAATGCTGCGACTTTTTGAGGACTGTACTGTAAAGTGCCTCCTGATCTATCCAAACACCTGAAGGGCATTTTCAGTAATATTTTCCTTTGTAATTATGTATGATTTTCAAAAATGGGAACTGCTGTAAATGAGAGAAGTGTATGCGCGTTGTGCACACGCTACATTATGGCCAAGCATTCGTCCCTAAAATAGCATCTGAATAAGCGCTACTGACTTTAGACTAGCGCCACTGACTTTAGACCAGGTTTTTTTCGTCTAGTGGCGAATTGTTTTCTGAAACTGCAAAATAGGACCACGTAGCGTTTGCGCCGGAACACGCCTCCTCTTTTCGCTGAACTGCCCCCTGGAGCGCAAATACATTCCCTATTTTACCAACGTGCGTCTGTGGAGGGAAAAATAGGAATGATACATGCGTCGGTGTACAAAGGCAATTGCGCTGAGTGCAAGATAGGGCCCCTTATGTTTCTTCTTCGCAGAGCTATGCTCTGATTCTCTGCAATTCCCAGCCACGTCCTGCTGCGTTGTGCTGTGTCCGCTGCATCCACCCATGCTCTGCAGTGCCACGTTACATCCCACAATGCCCTGCTGTGATGTTCATATGCACAGAGTAGTCAGGATCCGATATAGGAGACTGCACTACTCAGTATGACACGATGTGCCCTGCTATGACATGAACTTCCACGATGACCTTCGAAGTCACTGTTCCATTATCTTTAATGTGACTATTATCGCCACTGTTCATCACACCCCCAACCGGCCCGTCAGACACCACCTACCAAGAGTCTGGGTCTGCCGAGGTTTCTTCCTAAAAGGGTTTTTCCTCGCCACTGTCGCAATAGCCACTGCTAATGCTTGCTCTTGAGGGAATTACTGTAATTGTTGGGGTTTTGGAATTTATAGAGTGTGGTCTAGACCTACTCTATCTGTAAAGTGTCTCGAGATAACTCTGTTATGATTTGATACTATAAATAAAATTGAATTGAAAATTGAATTGAATTGTCTATTGTTGTTTTTTTGTTTTCATCATTATCACAAATGTAATTGTCTCCCTCGGAAATTTCCAGGAATATTGCTCAAAACATTTCTGCAGGTACTTGGGAGGAAATAACCGGCAAAGAGTTGCAGGTATTTCTATAGTTATTTGCATCACACAGTGTTCAATTCATTAATGCTTGCCTGTCTTGATTCAGGGCTTCCCTAGCCAGCAATTCGGCATTGACTGTGACATCTTCATGTTAATGGTGGGTCCTACTCTGTGATGCTAGTCAAAGCATGTTGATTATGTTAAATTTATATTTGCAGCATCAAGTTTTATTTGATACACCATGGCTACCTCTGATGTCATACTGATATAGTATATGCACACATGCCTATCAAACCTTGAAGCTATAAACCATGTAATATTTTTGGGTACAGGCCGCCTTGTACATCTTAGATGCTGAATTTGACTACTCTGTTGTAAGTATTTCTACTATGAAATTGTTATGGCCTGGTTCTTTCATTTTGTGTTGTGTACTGAAGCAAACATTTTTTTTTTATTTCAGCAAGACATGGCAGTCCTGCGGAGATGGTGGTGTCTGCTACTACTGGAGAATTACTCCCTTGACAGGTATAACTAATTGTTGTAGATGACATGGCTCCATGACCGTTGGTAGGTGTTTTTTCTCTCTTTGTCTAAATGAGTTCAATCAGTTTCACTGTTGCTTGCCTCTTACCCTATCAGGACACAGTGCATATTAAATATGATAATTGCCCCTGATTCTGTAGGTAGTTGTAACTTTGTACAATGTAGGTCTTTGTTTTAATTGTACATTTTCATTTGAAGCCATGGTCTGAAGCCAAGTCTTTGCACATTCGACAGCGGAGTGCCAGGAGCTGTTGAGTGGAAATTATTTCCCAGTGTTGAGGCTGAAGAGAAGGCGCGAGCAGGACCCTGAGGTTAGTTGTGAGGAAAAACCTTGATACACACAGTCTTGTCAAAACTCTTTTAAAGCGTCCGCCTTCTGCACTTACCACCATCTCACAGTCTCCATCTCACTGTGTCCGGCTTTTGCACCTGCCTCTATCTCACAGTGTCCACCCTCTGCACCTGCTACAATCTCACAGTCACGACAGTGTCTTGCTGAACAAAAGGGCTTCTGTGTTTTCCAGTCATCAGCAAAATCTGGACAGAAGTAGGTTAAAACGCAAACTGAATATTTGTTATTTATTTTCAACTCTTACATCTGTTGTGTTTGTAGAGTCTTATACCCAGATGTTGAGCCAATGGAATGGCTGCAGTGCAAAACCTGCAATGAATGGTTACACAAAGACTGTGTGGGTCCAGTGCACCATCAGAGTTGGTCGTGCGGCTGTTCATGTAGCGCTGATGTCCAAAGTTAATTTAAAAATAAAATAGTACAAAATGTGAACGTTGAATGTGTAAAGGATAACATTCAACAAATGTTTCTCATCATGAAATGTCAGCCAAGTTGTCCTACTTACTGTTGTGTTAAGATTCTGACTGTGAAATGATTGGACAATTAGTTTTGAGAGTCAGTATAGAAAAAACTTTTTGCAGTTGTTGTTGGTGGTCCACTTTACAAAAGAATATATTTCCCTCTTGTCTACAGAATAATTGATACTGTTGAGAGAGAAGGGATTTTATCAATTTTATCAAAAGCCCAAATAAAGGTAATTATTAAGAGATAATATATATATATATTTATTTATTTATTTTTTATTTGTTTTTATTTATTAGCCGTAAAACAAAATGAGAAGTGTTCTTATGTGTTCACACTTTCGTTTCAGAGCTTATATGATGAGCTAATCTGTGGGAGCAGAAGGTCCAACAGGATGTTCCCATGGAACAGCACCTGAAGCAGAAGATGCTGCTTTTCAGTGAGAAGCAGGTAAGCAAAAATGTCAGTGATGTGTATGTGTGTACCCGTGACTGCAGTACTTCACAGAGAGTGGTCAGAGTACCTCTCCCTAACCTGCATGATGCCTATAAGAAAATAGTATTTTAATGGACTTTTCACATCCTGACCATGAACCACTGAGATCAGACAGATGTCTCTGCTGCTACAAGACCAGAACAGAGAGACTGAGGAGGAGTTTATTTCCTCAAGCTTTACATTAGAATTTCTATGAATGTGACAAATAAAAGTCCTTGTATCCTTGTATTGCTTTGTCTCCTTAGACCTTTGAGATGTGGAAAATAACAGAGGAGGTGACTGGCTTGGGATCATCCAGTGGGGAAATGGGAGCATACATGAGCGCTGACTTTGTGATGGATGTCATGTATCCAGAGGTAAGATGGTCACTTTTTCTAGGTAATCTGATGGTCCCCAAGACCCTCACGCTGCCTCCACTGTGCTTGACAGGTGGCATTAAGCATCAGTGTAGCATCTTAGGTGGTAAAATGGGAGATTTGTATAGAGTGAAAAAGGGGTCTTGAATAAAGAAGTCTTGCATGCCCACATTATGCAATACCCAGTGGACGGCACTTGATTGTGGGATGGGAAATGGAGGAAACTTGATATACGAACCCTGCACTCATCACATGATATGAATGTTTGACTGTTTTCCAGATCAAAACAAGAATCCTGGAGGGTGAAGATCTGTCTAGACTACAATCTGAAGTCCTGATGACCAGAGGAGGCATCGCATTTTAAATATCCTGTATTTTAAATATTGTCCTTCAATATTATATGGCTTATTGCAGATTGGTTGTTTAAGACTATGCTAGTTTTAGCTTTGTGTATCTAAATTCCCGATATATGAAATAAAAAAGTTAATTAGTTGGGTATTAGTTTCATAGCATGTGCCATAACATCATTTCACAAAACCAAAAAGGTTTGCTGAGGATAACAGCATGTAAAACAGTAAAGAAGGCAGCATAGTTCAATCAACATTGTTGTTCAGCAAAATTCCCAGCTTCAAATGCTAAATGTAATTAGGAGAGCGTGCTCTGTTGTAACAATAGGAATGGGAAAGTGGGATCAAAATAATGAAAGACAAATGCATTCAATTCCCTGCACGTCAGTGATTCTACCAGAGAACTTGCCAACATACATCTGGAGGTTTTCAGGGCATTAAGGTCTCAACACCTGCAATTTAATGAACACACGGCTGGAAACAGCATAACTTTTGTGAAACTTTAAAATTTAAAATCTTCGACATGCTAATGTGATGATTTTTGTTCCTGAGTCTCGATTCACGCTGTGCTAATTATTGCCAATTTATCCGAGCCATCCAGCATCAAACTCAACACTTCTCCACAAACCAGCGGCAAGCAGTCACCTACAGGCAAAGAAAAACCTCTTCCAGCGGTACTGGTTTGTGGAGAAACAAGTACATGATGTTCCGCGATAAAACACAAAGAGCAGGTTTTGCGACTAAAAGAGTAGCGAGGAAGAGAAGAGGCCATAAAACAGTGGGCATAAAGAACAGGCTGTAAATAAAAACACAGAAGAAAAGGGATGTGTGTTAATCAAAACGGAGAGGAGCTGAGATGCTCTCACTAGTGTTAATTTTGTCACCTATTTTTAATTTAGTCTTAGTCTTAGTCTTGTGCCAAAAAATGTTATTAGTCAAGTTTTAGTCAACTAAAAGTCTCGTCATTTTAGTCTAGTTTTAGTCAAAAGAGAACTCAAGGTATCTTATGCTGCGTTCCAGACACAGTTTTTAACGTGTAAGTTACAACTTCAAGTCACGACTCACGAGTTGGTAGCATTCCAGGCAAAGTCACCACAAACCCTTCTACCTAGTGCTTACCTAACGTTGACATTAACTATCTAGGTTACTTTACGTTGCCTATTTATGTCTATTTATTTCTACTTATCACTGTTAATAAACGGCGTCTGTACAGCATCAACGAGGTCGCCATTGTTGTTTATGTGTGTGTGACGTTAAAAACTGTAACTGGGAGTACAACGATCTGGTACGAGTTCACGGGTAGTATGTTACGGGTTTGACTGCCGTTCCAGGGTGCTTTCACTGGTAGAAGGTTGTGAAAACACGAGTTACGGGTTGCCTGGAACGCAGCATTAGTCAAGTTTTAGTCAAAACATTTTAGTCTTTTTTAAATAAATTATTTCTGATAACCATTTCAGTCAAATAGTTATAAAAATAAATAAATGATATAAAGTTATATAAATATTGAGCCTCTTCCTTATTTCACCAGTAAACGACAAAAACAGCCACTGCATGGGAAAAGGATATTTTACAATAAAATAAATGCAGCATGAAACTGGCGAGGCGTATTTTAAGTGAACGCAACATATGTGTTGTTTTTCAGACAACGGCAGCTAAAGACTGTCGTACGTCTCGTGTTGGAATCCTACACAGTGAAATAGAGACAAACCTTTACACCGTTTAGCTGTCAGCATTGTAACCCTTTCATATATGTTAAAGGGGTGATAGAATGATTATATAGGGTATTTCACACTGTTCCTTATGGTCTCCTAATGGGGTATGTAACATTGGTTGGGCTGAAAATGGCCTGGTTGATATTTTACTGGCCCTTATGCATCCCTGTGTTTTGGCCCTATTTGTAACAAGAGCTTTTCTTCCAAATATGGTATGGTCATGAATATTTAGATGAGCTGCGCGCTAATTGGTTGAGCGACTTGCCATACGCAGACATTAGAGACGCGCGCTGATTGGTTGAGCGAATCCCCAATACACATACATTAGAAGGCGACAGAATCTCATATTCCAGACACTGCGATGTTTCATTACCAAATTCACTTCTGAGACTTTTTTAAGCGAAAATCAACTATATAAAGCTGAAATATGGGCCGTTTTACAAAAATTGATGGCTAATTGCAAATTTGGTAAGACGCGGTCGGACTTTAGGAGCTCCACACAGTTCGACAGAAAGCGGCAGCCTGCTGGGCTCCATACCCAGCGCAAGTCACCCTTTGTGGATACCGCACTACGGGGCTCCGCGGCCAGCTGCCGGCATAACTATAATATATTTACGGTTTGAATTTCGTCACGCCACTTATATATAATATATCATTCCCCCAATGTCTTATAAAGCTAACCGTTGTGTCCGATTTGATTTTAAGGCATTTTTACGGACGGAGGCGTCTTTGTAGGACGAGCAGCTGCTTGCTATATGTCCCATTCATTACAATGGGGAAATACCGCAGCTAGCTAGCTACACTTTTGCCATAACTAAATTATATTTACAGTTTGAATTTTCGTCACGCCACTTATACAACATCATTGCCCAATGTCTTATAAAGCTAACCGTTGTGTCCGATTTGATTTTAAGGCATTTTTATGAACGCAAGGCATCTTTGTAGGACGAGCAGCTGCTTGCTATATGTCCCATTCATTACAATGGGGAAATATCGCAGCTTGCTCACTTTCGCATAACTAAAGTATATTTACAGTTTGAATTTCGTCACGGCATGAATATTACAGATTCCTCAAGGTCTTACAAAGCTTAGCTAACACTTGTCCGATTTCGGATTTCAATTGAATGTATTTTTGTGAATGTCAGAGTTAGGAGGAGGCTAGCTAGCTCTCATTGATGGACTCCATCTCACCGCGGCTCTATCAATGAGACTCGCGGACAAGAAGCGTTCATTTCCCCGATTGTTTATTTAAATAACTCAACACACATACCCATTATAAGATTAGTTGGAACCTGCGGGCTGCGGTAAAAGATTGCGGGCGTAAGGGCCGTTACAGAGTCAACGCATCGGTACGCATACGCGTCCGCAAGGCTACGCATCGCTACGCTTCGGCCGCCATTATGCGTCGATGCGTAGCCAAATGTGTTGTCCCAGTTTTTGATACGCGCCGATGCGCACAATACTATGCGTTGTCGGTGGGGGCGACACTGCACGTATTGTACATTAAAAATATTGAATCAACATATCTGTGCAATTTCGTCAAACATAGGACTACTGAGTCACATTTTTCGGTATGTATCAACGTTGTGTGTAGTCTATGCTGTGTCCTCCTCAAGAGGCGAGAGGGGGCCCAAATGTATCTATATATTTTTAAAACCTGCTAAACCATGTTTAAGCGACCTTTTATCAATGTATTGGTCAGTGCTACCCAATCGTAGCATACTGTACTGGTGGGGAAACAAGCATCTGATAAAAAGAAGTCAGCCAGCCAGCTGCTCCCTGACCATAGATATATATCTATGCTCCCTGACAAGAGCCACTCTCCGGGAGGGTCTGGCTCTGCCGACCGAACACCGTGGAGCACTCTGCTGCCCCCTGTTGCGTGGGCGGTGTATTGCATTTCACGCATCGCCCGTGACGCTTCGGTTTACTTGCGTCCGCTGTTTAGACTATGAAAGGGAGCGTGTCGCTCGCGTTGCTTGTTCGCGTTGCTCGCGTTGCTTGTTCGCGTTGCTCGCGTCACTCGCGTTGACTCTGTAACGGCCCTAACAAGCTCGCTGACACTGCGGTCAGGGCGGCGATGTAGCAACCCAGGCAGCACCAACACCGGCACTAAACTCCGACACACAGTCGGAGAAAATTTGCAATTAGCCATCCATTTTCGTAAAGCGGCCCATATTTGAGCTTTATATGGTTGATTTCTCGCATAAAAAAGTTTCAGAAGTGAATTTTGTAATGGAATAGCAGAGATCTGCGTGACCTAGCTAGATTCAGAAGACTACCTGATCTCAGGTCAGTTGTGTAGCCTATGTAAATGTTGGGGCGTGACCGTTCTCTTAATACACCCATGGGCTGACAAAGGTTCCGGTTTTTGGGAGGTTGACGTCAACTTCCAGCTTTGTTGAGATTTGCCCGTTTTCAGCGGCAGTTTCAAAATATGAGAGTTTCATAGTAAAGGGGTGTCAATGGGATTTTGAGCTTCTATGTATGTTCTATTTACCCACCGAACTGTCGTTATTCAACTATGACAGGGTAAAATCGGTTTGGCATTCTATCACCCCTTTAATGATTGTAACCGTCGTGTTTACTCCAACTGCTAGCTAACAGTAGGCTAACGTTACCTGCTGCCAAGTGTAGTGTTAACTAGCGCCCCGTGCAGCGATGTTTCGGTTGACTCTAACGTCCGTTTAGGAGCATCAGAGAGAAGCGCAGGCTATTCGGTCCGGTAGATAACGGTCGTTAGGGCACCTGTCGGTGCCGTAGCACCGGGTGTCGGTAACAGCTGAATATTCTATCTCATGATGAAAAAGTAGAGACGATTGTAGACGAAAATGAAGATTTTATCTTAGTTTTTATTTTATGCAAAACTTTTTAGTCTCGTCTTTTTTCGTCAACAATAATGCATGTTAATTTAGTCTTAGTCAGCGTTGTTGGACATTGGCGCAGTCTCGTCATCGTCCCGCCTTTGTCATGGAAAAAAAGGTCGTTGACGAACATATTTAGCTAGTCTCGTCTTGTCTGACGAAATTAACACTAGCTCTCAGGACAGCAATAACCAGCTATGGGAGTGCTGGTGTGACTGGAAGAACCTGCCCCTGGGTCACAACTCAAGTGGAAAAGAAAGTAATTTTCTCTTTTCTTTTGAGGGCACTATGGTGGGTATTCGTTTTCTTTGAGCCACAAATCTCTGTGGAATGGGTGGTTTTCTCATTTTCGTGCATGCATTATGGGACTAATTTCCATGCAATTGTTCTTTTGTTTCTCTGGCAGTTATCCAGTGTATTACTCACCATACATCTTCCCCTCATCTGACAGGATGATTTTCCTCCTGCCACAGAAAAAAAAGGTAATGCTGATGTGGTTTTACCAAAGTCAAGTTGGTAAAAAGTTTAGTAAATGTACGATATTCATGACAAATAACTATAACCTTTATTGATATCTTGTTCTATTGATATTGATATATTGTTCTATTATCTCCAATATCAATTTTTTTCTAACTTATCACATAGTCATTTAGTCTATAAAATATTTATATTTTAAAATGGTTAAAGCTGTCCATCACAAGAAGGTGATGTCTTCAAATTGACCGTAGCGATATATAACCTTTATGTAATTTACAATACTGTAATATTATAAAATAGAGAAAAGTAGTAAATCTTCATTTTTTTCTTGATAAATGACTCAAACAATCAGATATCAGAACGATTGGCAGTTTTCTGGCGATCAATTAATCGGCTAATCAGTACTATTAATAATAGCAAAAATACTTTTTTTTAGTAACAAGCAGACTTTCTGTGTCAGTTATGTGTAAAACAGTGTAGTGTAAAGCATTCACAGTAAAGTGTACTCACCATACATCTTCCCCTCATCTGACAGGATGATTTTCCTCCTGCCACAGAAAAAAAAGGTAATGCTGATGTGGTTTTACCAAAGTCAAGTTGGTAAAAAGTTTAGTAAATGTACGATTTTCATGACAAATAACTATAACCTTTATTGATATCTTGTTCTATTATCTCCAATATTATAATCTGTATATGTATTGTGTTCTCTCTTGACAATGCTATTGACTTCATGATTTTCCTTGTATTTGATTGAGAATAAATATGAAACCTTTGTACCAATATATCGTCAGCAAATAAATGTATATACATTTTTATTTTATTTTTTACAAATTTTGTCTCAACAGTGTTATAAATGTTTAAATATAACCATGGGAGGGTGAACAGCACTGTCTAGTGGGCATTTTAAATCATTAACCCTGGTGTTAAACTCAAGAAGCTGACACCGAGCATTCCGAGCATATGGGGAGTGACGTAAGCAAAACAAAAATGGCTGACTTGGATGTGGGCGGGGCTTGATGTCAAGCCGGGTTAGGGTGGCATCTAAATCATGGTTGCAGCTGCTGCTGGGGTCCTGCTCAATGCCCTGCAGTGCCCTGAAGTGCCCTGTTACGTCCTGCTATACCCTGCTACGTCCTGCGACGCCCTGCAGTTCTCTGCTACGTCTTGCTATGCCCTGCTACGTCCTGCAACACCTTGCAGTGCCTTTCAGTGCACTGCTACGCTATAAAAACACACACACACACACACACACACACAGTAACTCTTGGGGGTAATTATTGTAATTGTATATAACATCATTCTTCTGTACTGCTAGTAAAATCAAATGTTTTTGTTAACATCCCTTCTCTTCTCTGCTTATCTTCATAGTTTTTAGATAGATAGATTTCTCTACCAACCCTCGTAGAGCTAGCTCAGGTTTGCCTCGGACCAGCTCTTAGTTATGCTGTTATAGTTTTAGACTGCCGGGGCACTTCCTTCCTGTGACACACTGAGCTCCTCTCTCCTCTCTCTTTCCATCTGTGTGCATCCATGTCCCAGAAATGCTTGTTACTAACCTAGCTCTGGGGAGCTTATTCCCTGGAGTCCTTACGTTTTCTTACCCAGCAGTTTTCCTTGGATTAGGGTGGCATCTAAATCATGGTTGCAGCTGCTGCTGGGGTCCTGCTCAATGCCCTGCAGTGCCCTGCTACGTCCTGTTACAGCCAGCTACACCCTGCTATACCCTGCTACGCCCTGCAGCGCCCTGCTATGTCCTGCTATGCCCTGCTACGTCCTGCTACAACTTGCAGTGCCTTTCAGTGCCCTGCTACGCTATAAACGGACATGGACACACACATGCACGGACACACACACACACACACACACACAGTAACTTTTGGGGGTAATTATTGTAATTGTTGGGTCTGTAAATTATAGTGTGGTCTAGACCTACTCTATCTGTAAAGTGTCTTGAGATAACTGTTGTTATGATTTGATACTATAAATAAAATTGAATTGAATTCAGTTTAATTGGTGCCATTCTCTTTTTTGTGTTTTCTCTTTTTCAGAACTGGATTGGTAACTACAAAAGGTCCTTTAAAGCTTGTTCTAAGCCAGGGCCACCAAAACAAAAACTTTACAGAAGAGAGCTGTCACCATACGATCTTTTTTGTCGGGACATTCTCAAAAACAAAGGTGATGAACAATATTTAATTGATGCTTTTAATTGTTATACTAAATGGATTGTTGTTGTACATAGCGGCCCTGTTTACATCAGGGGTTCACAAGGGTCATTAAACAGATTTTTAAGAAAGTATTTGCCAAGTATTTCACAGACTCAGACTGCTGTGTCTATTGAAAAGAATCATGAGTTGATCTACTGCAAACATTATCTTTATTTTTACAGTCTTGTTACAGGGTTATATAAGCCAAGTGAAGCAGTGTGTTGGACAGATTGTCAATTTTTTTCTCTGTATGAATTTACTATATAAAGAGATGCTGACTCTAAGGTGTTAAGTTTTCTGTGCATCTATTTTTGTTCTCAGGCACAATGAATGATATTAAGGGTAGGTGGTCCACATTAAGGGAAGATGTGAAGCAACAGTATGTTCAGGAGGCAGCAGCACTGAAGGCACATGGGCAGACACAGGACCTTAGCCCTGAGATGAGGGAGCTTAAAATAAAAGGGCATCTGAAGAACCTGAAGTTAGAGGTTTGGAAAGAAGCTTCTTTTACTAGGCATTAGTGGTAACATTATAGTATTAGATGTAAGCATGATTGATGGCAATTGTGATGTGAGCAGTACATTGTGACAGACAATTGGAGTGTTTATCTGTAGATTATTTTAGAATTTCCAATGAATTCATCCCAAATAAACATTCCATCTGATTTTTAAACATGTAGGGTGTACTAAATCAGGTCCTCAGCTGATTCACATACTCAAACCATATCCAGCCAAATGTATGTTATAAGCAATTATTAAACATGATATGGCAAGCATAAGCGGTGCTTAATCGCAACAACATATACGCATACATAAAAGAATAAACACTGTAAAACCACAATTAATATGTAAAACAAAGAAGTTGGGTCAAGTGTTTACAAGGCTATCGGCATCAAATATTCTTAAAAAGATTGTCGAAGGCTTATACCACCCCTCTCAAACTAAATTCTTACTGGTTGGGCTAGTCTATTCAGATCAAGGTGGTCAATTGAAACATTAGTAGTCACATATGGCTATGAGTCCATTAGACTAAATATATATATATATGTAATCTCCATAAGCACTTATTTCACACTGTTTTCATAGAGATTGCCTAGCCCCGTTAAGAGTTGCTTCTTCAGTGTATGTTGGATCTTTAAAATTACCGTTTGTCCATTTTGTTTATAATCAATTATTTACTATTTTTGTGGTTTGCTTGTTTCTCTAAATATTATAAAGGTGTCCAAGCTTGAGGCTCTGGGTGTGGAGACGGCCATTTTATCCTCTGACAGTCAAAAGGCCAGCTTAGAGGTCTTTGAAATGAGTAGCAAGAAAGCCACTGTGTTCCTTGATTCAACGGACACAGTGAACAATTTTGCACTGCATTTCGAAGGTAATATTGGTTGCATGAAAGTCCACAGAAATGGACTCAGCCCCATAATAGTGCAAATATACATAAAACAGTTTTATGGAATTAATTGTTGTCTGTTTTCACATCTGCAGCCAGCTCCTCAGCCGCAACACCTACTACTAAAGATCCCATCAGTGTGCTTTTGAAAAAAGTGCAAGATCTTTTCAACCAAAGATATAGTAAGCATACGTTTAAACACTTTTTTAGACTGATGTAAAGAAATGCCTTAAAGTTATATCTTGATAATCTAATATACCTTCAAGAATCAATGGCATTATTATCATTATTAATGTACCCATCAACCATAAGATTATGACACTTTAACAAAACTAGCTTTCAACAGGAGGGAAGTCAGAATTATCCAACTGTGTAACATGTGCATGCATGTGTGTGCCCATGTCTTTCAGAGGAGGCCGGAGGTACTGGAAGGCTCCCCTACCAGTCCCTTGTGAATAACGATGATGCAACAATCAAAGTTGCTGGGCTGCCCATTGGACTTCACATCAAGAAGCCCTCCTTTTATGGAAGAAACCAATTAGAGGCCATTTTGGCAGCTGCTGAGCAAATTTCATTTGAAATAAGTAAGTGATAGTAACAGTGGCTGTTCTTTCTAGGAAGGGAGCGGTTCTTCACCCCGGCGGCCCCACCTGGGGCGGGTACGCCTGGCGGGCCCTGCCTGCGCGAAAGCGGCCGGCGGGGCCCCCTGCTTCTATTTTTCCCGATTTTTGCCCACCGCAATTGGAACGATTGCCCCCTTCGCCCCCCTTTTTTTATGGTTTTACACATGACATTACACATTTCACACACATTTCTATGGTTTTACACATTACATTACACATTTCACACACATTTGTATGGTTTTAGCCTTATGCGTGGCTCCAGGTTTAAAAGGTAAAGTTAAAAAGTATTGAAATAGACAAGACAAGGGTTTTAATCAATTAAATGTTAAAAAAAACATAAGAAATAATAATAAAAACACACTTAAAAAAAGAAATAATTCCCATTTTTTTGCCCTAAAAACAGAAATGCACTTAACAAAAAGAAATATTTACCCTAATAATAAAAAAACACTCAAAAAAAGAAATATTAATAGAAACACACTTAAAAAAAAAAGAAATTCCAGTCCTAAAACAACTCCACTGGCTTCCTATCTCCCAGTATAGTCAGACAGACAGAGTATAGTCAGACAGACACAGAGAGCATAGGAGAGAACAGTGGATTCAAATTGTGTGTGTCTGTGTTGTCAGCAGAGGCTGGCTCTCCGTGGTCAGGGTCCCGCTGGCCTGGTTGGGCCTCTGTACCAGACAGGAGCACCTCAACGCTGAAGAGCAGCTCCTCCCCAAAGGCCTCATAACCTGCGTGGCTCTCCTCCTCCAGCTGGAAGCCGTCAGGAACATCTGGATCTCCCTCTAAATCCTGATCATCCCTGTAATCAGACTGAGCCAACAGGTAATCCCTCATTTCCCAACACCTGTTAGTCAAAAGCCGTTGTTTACCATCGTTTATAATATAATTATTTATATATATATAATTTATAATGCCCTCTAGAGCATGTCTTTAGAACCCCCTTTATTATTTTATTTTACTTATTTGTGTGTGTGTATGTGTGTGTGTGTATGTGTTTGTGTGTGTGTGTGTGTGTGTGTGTGTGTGTGTGTGTGTGTGTGTGTGTGTGTGTGTGTGTGTGTGTGTGTGTGTGTGTGTGTGTGAGGGAGACCTGTGGTGAATGAGGACCAGCAATTTGTGCGGGTAAATGGGGACGGGGGTGGGAGAGGTGGGTGGATGGTAGGGTGGGTTGATATAATCAATAAGTATTGAGGGAAGCATAGTATATAAAAATAGTAGGGCTGTCAAAATTAACGCGTTCATTTTTGCGTTAATTTTTTTATATTTAACTCGTTAAAATAATTAACGAAATTAATGCAGCTGTGTTTGTTTACTTCATGTGGCGGCTGAGAAACGTAATACGTCTCCATAAGAGCAGGCGGCGCTACTCTAGGAGGGATTTACCTGATTGAAGTAGGCCTACGGGCCAGTCAAGAGTTGAAACATGGACCAGTAAGATCCCAAAAGAGAAAAAACATGATGTGTTAGAATCCAGAAATGAATGAGCACGGGCTATAAACGGGACCGAGTACTAGTTCCGACATGTTGTCTCGGAGAGATGCGCCACCGGTAAGCTGCTGTTTCGCTACATGCGCCGTGCGCCGATTAATAATCGTCTGCGATTTGTTTGCTTGATAACTGTTACGTTGGTCACGCTGATAAAACCTTATTTGCAGTCTGATGTTTAACGCTGTCGACTCGATAGTATCCGTGACTATATTCCAGTAAATGTTTGAAATTGGTGTGTCTCACTGTCACACAAGCTACTTCCTGGTTGCGGTGCTGGAAGGGAAATGTAGTCAATCGCTTTACATTGGTAATGGATTGCTGTGCACAGCATCGCTATCTAAAACTACACTCAATGTTTTCCCTTTAGGCCAACATACACCTTTGTGGTTTTGGGTTACTGGTTTAATGTGTAACATTGATATTGATGTGCATTTCTGTGTTTAGATATATGTGCTTTGCTTAGTCATTCAGATTAAACACTATGTATATTATAATATTTATGATATTAAGTACTGCCTAGATTGTAATTTATATTCTCTCTCTCTCTCTCTCTCTCTCTCTATATATATATATATATATATATATATATATATATATATATATATATATATATATACACACACATTTGTATATTATTCAGAATATGGTATATTAGGTATGTGGCTAATATTGGGGGTGGTGACAAAAATCTGCTCTCAAGTCGGACAGTTTCTAGCCATTTCAGCAGCCTTCAGCAGGACTAAATAAGCCAAATTGTTGCTGCTGTTGTTCTGAAAGATATTAAACATATCATAACTTAGTCAGACTTTCATTTTTTGTTTTCTTTTTTTAATCGATTGACAGCCCTAAAAAATAGAGATGAAATTTTGACGAAACTCAGATTTTGTGATTTCCCACAGAAATTAAAGGGGTGATAGAATGATTATATAGGGTATTTCACACTGTTCCTTATGGTCTCCTAATGGGGTATGTAACATTAGTTGGGCTGAAAATGGCCTGGTTGATATTTTATTGGCCCTTATGCATCCCTGTGTTTTGGCCCTATTTGTAACAAGAGCTTTTCTTCCAAATATGGTATGGTCATGAATATTTAGATGAGCTGCGCGCTGCTTGGTTGAGCCTTAGCCCCGTACACACACATAGAGACGCGCGCTGATTGGTTGACCGACTCGCCATACACACGCATTAGAGGTCGTGTGCTGATTGGTTGAGCGAATCCCCAATACACAGACATTAGAAACGCTACAGAATCTCATATTCCAGACACTGCAATGTTTCCTTACCAAATTCACTTCTGAGACTTTTTTATGCGAGAAATCAACTATATAAAGCTCAAATATGGGCCGTTTTACGAAAATGGATGGCTAATTGCAAATTGGGTAAAACTGTGTGTCAGAGTTCAGCTGCCTGTGTTGCTGGCTCGCCGCCTGGCCTGCCTTCCTCCACAGACCCCGGCTTGCTGTGAGCTCGATTGAGCTCCGGCACGGCTGCTGCAGCCCACAGCACCTCATACCCGCGCAAAGTCACCGTTTGGGCTGGTGGACTACTACCAAACGCCGCTGCCCTGACAAAGCACCAGGGCCTGCATCTCCTCTCTTCCTGCTAGCTAAATGGCCCGTGTGTGAGAGCGCGGTCAGCGAGCTTGTTACACCAGCAATCTCTTACCAAATGTTACACACATGTCACGCCACTTAGCTATACACCATCTAACTATATGTTTTATAAAGCTAACAACGGTGTCCGATTTCAAGTTAATGAATATTTGTGAGCTGTACGGTTTCGTTAGCTGCGACTGTCCCTGCAATCCTATGTGTACAGATTGCGGCTAGTTAGCTTCATTTTTGGTCGTAATTTGAGTATATTTACAGTTTGAATTTCGTCACGCCACGTATACAACATCTAACTATATGTTTTATAAAGCTAACAACGGTGTCCGATTTCAAGTTAATGAATATTTGTGAGCTGTAAGGGTTTCGGTAGCTGCGACTGTCCCTTCAATCCTATGTGTACAGATTGCGGCTAGTTAGCTTCATTTTTGGTCGTAATTCGAGTATATTTACAGTTTGAATTTCGTCACGCCACTTATACAACATCTAACTATATGTTTTATAAAGCTAACAACTGTGGTGGAAGTTTTCCTAAGAAGCAGCAGCGTTTAGAAATATCAATGATCAAATGAAAACGAATAATGACCGTTTGAGAATTAAACCAAAGTTTAATTCTTTGAGTATTTATTTACATTTGCAAATGGAGAAAACACAGTTTCAAAAGTACATGCAGCACAACTGAAAATGTCTTTCCTAACTAGAAACCTAAAAATCAAAACATCTTATAGTGAAGAAACTCCATTAAGCCACCCCTCTTCAAATATCTTTAGCATGCTGCCACTTTTCTAAAAAAATACCATAGACAGTCAGATGATTTTACAACCTTCCATTCTGCTCCAGTGTCTCCTACATTAGACTAAACACCTGCTTATCTCAGGAGACAGAAAGAGATACGGTTTGTGGCCTTCTCGACTTTGTCTGCTAAAAGTCAACAATGTGAGAAGGTTCAAACTAGTGAAACTAAATAATTCTACTGGGCTATAGTTCACGGTTGCCAACTATTTCACTTGGAGCCTTTTGAATCTACACATGAAGAAGCTAAATCTTGTGACGTTATAAAACAATCATTAAACCAATGGTTAATATCATTAAACAAATGGTTAAAATAAAATTTGCCACCACAGTTCACCCTTTTGATTACAAAATAATCACAAAAATAAATTTTACTTTTAAAGATTCAACCCTTATTATAGAATTAATCACACTTCTTATTATTCAACCTTATGGATCTTCATGTCTATTTCTTAAAGGTACAAAAAATCTCTTTTAATAGTAGCAAGCATTCACGTCAAAGAATAAAGTGTGAAGTGTGAACATTTACTAATCTCATATCTACCCATGCGTATGTCCATTGACAACCCATGGTTAAACCCCAAGTACTCCAAACCCATACGGCGAAGTCAAATTTTCCATAAAGCTGATAATTCAATTATCCATCAAATGCTTCCCCCCCTTTGGTTATTTTAATATAAATCAATTGAAGCACGCTTAGTGCAATTATCAAAGCTCTCACAGAGTGAAAGTTGAGAAGAATCAGAATCAAACTTACCCCTCCTTGTCTCTAACATCATTAAGTGCTGTCAGAGCACAAATAAAATTCAGTTATTCTATGTGTGTGGCTTCACTGGAAACTTATTTCTGAGTGAAGAAATAGTGAACAAAAATCAGTATAACCTACATCACGTATACATTTCCTAACTAAACCCAAGTAATTCCTTATTAGAAAATGTATCTATTAGATAATCTTTCAAAAGTCTTAGTCAAACGTGGTGTCTATGTCGTCAAAATGTGGAAAGTGAAATTACTTCAATGTAATAAAAGATCCACAAGGAACTTTTCCTAAGTTCTAAAGCACACAACAAAATGGCCTAGGTCTTTATACTTAACTTTGTTCAATATTAACAATATTGCTGTTTAGGAATAATTTACTTTCTTTCATCAATAATCTATCAGTTAGATTTGTGTGGTCATGAGGAACCACATAAGGTACAAAAACCCTAATTAGCCCCAATTTAGTAGCATTCGTATACCAACCATCCTAATGCCTGTTATTGGAACATAAGAGTGGACGTAAGTTAATCATTACAGTAATATTAGCTCTGTACTAGTACTTATTGTATTCCAACCACCATTTTCTCATTGATATGGAAAGCAGTGAACGCATCACCCGTCTTTCTTTCCATGTTCTTCACTATTGTTCCTAAAGTGTTTTTGTATGCAAATGTTGGGAGGAATGGTTACACGTGATTTATCATATTTTTCTCTCATCAAAAATAAAATGCAAAACCATAAATACAATAGAAAATCGTAAATGCAGTAATGAAGAATAAACACACTACAAATGTGGAAAACCCCCCATGTTCTTCTTGAAGGGTACCTGTTGCAGTCCTTTCTGTCCTCCTGCTCCTGTGTGTGTGTGTCACAGAGGAATGTCAACAGTTCCTCAAAAGAATGTGCAGTGAGTGTGTGTGTATTCAGAGCGAGAGAGGTGGTGTGTCCTCTACAATCGTGAAGTGTATTCTGCTGTCACTGTCAGAGAATGTGCTGTGGTTGTCAGAGAAGAGATCAGTATCACTGCTGTCTTCTGAAAAGATTTTAAACAGAAGGCTACAATACCAGTATGTAGCTGCTGGTTTTTCCTCCTTGGAAAAACTTCTCGTTTTCCTCCTCTCTCAATTTGTTGCAAACAGTGAGAAAAACTCAAGTTTTCCCTGTCGCTTCAGAAATGGCACGTAGGTGACTCAGCAGAGGATCTGCTCGTCACTTGTTGCAGGTTGTAGAAAAACCTGTCCTCTTCTCCTCCGGAACCTTTTGTAGTGATGCGTGTATCCAGGTGACTCTCCCTGGAACCTTTCACTGCCCTGTGTGTCACTGGAAGGATCTCGATGGTCTCTGTCACCGTCTAGATTTGCCAATCCTTCCTCCTGAAGTTGTTATCACCACAGAATCCCCAGGCTTGACACCTGGATTCTTACGGCCAAAAGAGCAGAAGAAAATTCTCACGCAATAACCTAACCTAACCTATCATTTCCCTTATACTGCCGTGGAAGAAATAGGTGTTTTTTATTATGGGCCTCTCCCTACCTATGTAAAAACAAAAACAATTACTATTGCATCCCCTTACACTACCGTGTCAATCAGGGGTAGATGATCCTTTTTAATAGTCTATCAATTTTGTCAATTTTGTTCTCACCTAAGCAGATTTTTTCTTTAAATGTACAATTGTTAACTATTCTATCACTTTGGTTATCCAAGGTCTTTTAAACTGGAGCTACAGTAATGTCACAACAAATGTTTCAAACGTCTTTAGAAAAATTATTTAACACTATTTATTTCCCTTGCTACTTTATTAAACCCCTTATTTATCACTGCTACTATATCCCTCCTTTTTGAGACATGACAAAGCTCATGACTCAAAAGCAATATAAATAATTTGTTTAATATTCTAATCCTTAACATTGTTCTAGGTTTTACAGCAAATCCTGTTTATCCGTAACAAAAGTTCAATAAATAATTTCTTTAGGGGAATTTTCACCTCAGTAAATTTTTCAACGTCAACATCAACTAATTTAGTTTAGACAATTTGTGATATAGCAACTCAAAAACGCATTAAAGTACGATATGAAACGTACTGCTTTTAGGATTAAATCTCATTTAAACCTGCATTTATGCAATATCACCATTAAACTAAGACGAATTACCCAAAATACATTGTTTATGTCCTTTTTTTTATCTCCAGTTTACAAACCAAAGTAACACTAATTACTATCTGCTAGTTCCAAGAATCATTACAACTTAAAGTTTTTAGCCTTCTATTTATCCAAATCGTTACCTGTTATGGGAAGCATCATATCATATAACATTCAACAAAAATGTATATCAAAATCATTTCTTTAAACCAAAATGTCACTTGTACTACTCATGTTTGGTTTTAGCTTGTGTCTTATCTCTGTGTGTGTGTGTGTGTGTGGGGGGTTGTGTGTGTGTGTGTGTGTGTGTGTGTGTGTGTGTGTGTGTGTGTGTGTGTGTGGTGTGGTGTGTGGGGGGTGTGTGTGTGTGTGTGTGTGTGTGTCTCATCCTCTGGCTGTCCTCTCTCAAAGAAAGAAGGATTTCTCCAGGGTACATAAACACACTGTTATTCTTTTAGTAATTTATGGCATCATTAATTAACAACTCAATGTATTCCTCACAAAGGTGTGTCAAGGTGTACAGCTTACCATCACCCAGAACTATAAAACGATATTTACTGTTTTTTTTCTACTGGAATGCTGAGGAAAGAAAAACGTTAGACAAAACAACAGAGAATCAAAACCTTTAACATTCCCTGCAGAATGTTATGTTTATCTTTGGGAGACATTAGGTGCTCGAGCATAGACCCACTGCATTTACTGCTCGAAGGTCCTGAATGAAACAAAACTTTAACATTCGTAATAAAAATGATTTTTCTTATTTATGTTACTTGAGAGAATACGTGTACGTGCTGGAGAATCTAAACACGGAACTATAAACCCCATCCGTCAATAAAGAGTTAAAAACACGGTCGGATTTCTGTCGATTACTTCCTGTTTTAGCGTGTACTGATGTATTCTGGGGCCTGTAGTCCGAACGCAGCTTGATGACTACAGGTTAACAATTTGTCAATCAATCCACGTCACATTTGTTGTGTTTTGCCCAGAGATAACGCTGTACCTGAGACAAAAAGTGGTGAAACATCAGTAGATAAAATGTCGTTTTTACCGTGTGAATATGCCTGTTTTTAGTCACACGTTCACTGAATATGTGAACACTGTGAATACAACACATACGGTTGTTGTATGGGTTTTCTATAGTCTCCTGTCGATGGAGACAAATAAACACATTATCAATAGTGTCAGTCCAGTCAGTCAATTTTACAAATAGTCACAAGGTGTCCTAGGTCTGTCTCCTCTTCTGTTGGAGACAAAGAAAGATGAATGTGAGCTTTTGAGTTTGAATTTCTGAAAAACTTCTGTAGTTTATCAGTCAGGGTAACAGCCACTGGACATGTGTCTATGCCAGTAGACAAAAGAAAACTCATGCTCGTCCTTTGATTTGTTCAAAAAACTTTTCAACGTAATCTTCATCAGGGTCAAAAAAGGTGACAAAAGGAATGCATGTAATATTTGTGATTCCTTAATCTTAACTAAAGGTGTCCCAATTTATGTTACCGTAATCAGGAGATTAACAGACTGACATGGTACATTACCATTTTAATTTGTAAACAAATGCGTACTTTTAGGCTGCAACAAAAATATGTCAGCCAAAGAGTGATTTTTATCAAGCCGCACAACTTTAAAGCCAATGTCTTCAATTTCAAATAGACATTTTCAAATGTCTGCCTGCCAAATTTTCAGGACACTCAGATGGAAGGGAGAAAGAAACAATGAAAATTTTCCTTTCTTATCTAGTTCAGGATCCTAAGGATCTGAATACACACAAATCATAAGAATGGTGAACTTTTCTGAGACAACCATTCTTCTAACCATTTCTCTAAAGAAAAACTAGTTTACCAGAGAGCTTCTGATTTGAAGAACAAAACTTCACTAAACCCAAATTATTGCTCCTGAATCAACTAAAAATCCAATTTTCTTCCCTTGTATAATTAACACCATGGTAGGCAATTTGTATACACACCAGACAAACAGATTGAATACTTGGACATATTTTCCAAAAGTTATTTCTGTTAACCGTGCTGTTTTTGCGTCTAATTTGATCTGTCTATCGTGTGGGGAGTGTTTGTAGCGTGCAAAAAGCATGTCTTCATTGCAAGCATGTGTATTTACGTGTATGTCTGTATGAACTGTTTTTAGGGATCTGGCAGTCCCAGCATCGGGGAAGACTGCAGAACATTCATATTCACAAACGCTTCAATAGCTTTGGCAGCAAAAGTCTTACAGTGACATCAGGAACGTGTACAGACATTCTAGGTGACCGGCTCAAGTAAAAATCTAATAGTTAACACTAAACTGAACAAGCTGCTATTCTGTTCATTTTACATGAAAACAGCACTGCACCAAAAAACTTTTCATGAAGGATAAAAAGCAGATGCAGCCTTGAGTGATGTATTGGTTGTCAGGTTTCATGCAGTCAGAGGCAGGGCTGATTACAGACGCCGCCTTAGTGAGGTCATTTTAGCCACACTGTAATTAACGTGGTTACGTTGAACATTAGGAGAAACTCTCAATCCGTCAGGTGTTGAGGTTAAACCAATGTTAAAAGTGCACATTAAATCACTACCTAAACCAAATAAGTGGAACCTTCATACACCAAGAATTGTTTTTCCCATGTACAGGAGAGAGGAACAGAGAATTGTTCTCTTACTGTTTGATCTGTAACCCCAATTGACCAAATAGAATGACCAAATAATCTTCAGTGTCAAATCTATAACTCTAATAACCAAATATGTGAGTGGAACCCCTTTAACTTTACACTCAGTAGTAGGCATCTTCTTCTAGGTTTCAGAAGATAAGTAAGGGTTAATGGTTTAACTGTATAGATTATTTTTCAGAACTTTCTAACCAATCAATTGTCCCTAATAGCAAAAACAAAAACAGTGTATCAGTGCAAAGCATTTCTTCATTTGCATGAAGCGAGTGTGTGTGTGTGTGGTAGCACTACCTTCCTTATCAGCTTTTGGACTCAGTCAAACAGAGGGACAGGTGTTCTTTGTCGGAGGTGTTTTTTGCTTTTTCTTCGGGCAGTTACCTACCCAATGTCCAAAGTCCTTGCAGTACAAACACTGGTCTGGGTTCTAGGGCTCACCATTTTGCCCACGGTACCCGCCTTGGCCTCTTCTGACTCAACCACGTCCTTTGTGGGAGCGGCCTTTTTCAGGTCCGCGCTCCATATGTTGCCCACCAGCCTGTTGTAACAAGCAGACAAACGCTTCAAACATGGTTTTCTCACGTACTCGTTGGTCATTCCACCCGATGCAGGTGTGACGGATGCTATCGATCCTGTCCCAGAGTTGAGTCTGTGTCCTCTTCGTCCCTCCATTTCTCCAGCTTGTCTTCCTGATTTTTAGAGAAAGCTCAGAAATGGGCTTTGGTTGAACTGATGAGGTTATTGGTGCATGTGTGTTTGCATTTTTTCCCTAGATCACTGTTTTATCTATATTTTAAAACTTTCTTTGTTTTTCCTGTACCCAGAAGCTTTAAATCCTCTGTCTTAATTATTGATTTTCCCATTAATTTTCTTTCTACTTCTTCTAAAATCTTGCTTTAACCATCTCACTGTCTTTGTACACAAAGATCCGTTTCTCGGAAAGCCAAAACTTTTGACCAGTAGGCCTATGACAGACCTCGCAAACATTCCAACATTTTTGGTCCATATTTCTGACACATCTCACCCACAATGGGTCCAGATGCATTGCTCGGCCGGGAGGGTTTCGTTCCCCTTTATTGACAGAAACCTTATAGTATACTATTTCTTTTTTGATGTGATCGTCACCACAAAACTTAGTTCTTTTTTCGGCAAACCTTGCAAAATCCGGTGCGACCCTGCAGTGAAAATCTCTTAAATAGTAAACTATTTTATTTATACTGCAGTCCGCCTCTTAATCATGAACCGTGCTAATAGTTTGGTAGATTAATTTGTTAGGCTTCTCTGCCTAATCTAGTTAATCCTTCGATTAACTTTTGACCAGCCCTACGTCTGTCTTTTCTGTCAATCAGTTGTCCCGCCAGCATCAGAAATATGTCTGTGTCTGCAAAAGATGTCATTCATAACCTCAGTTATATCTTTGTTACCCAAAATGACCCAAAAGAAAATACCCAATACTCACTTCCCAAAAGTCAGAATTAGTTTAATTTATTCTCTTTAGTTAAGAGAATGATTTTGACAATTATTCATTACTTAATTCATTTAGCAACGGTTGCTTGTTTAGAATGTTTGTTCAAAACCTTGAATTCGCAATCCAATTGTAATTAATCAATTTTATCTTACCGTGCTGCTTGAAATCTCTTCCTGTTCGTTTTTGACGGAGTGGAAAACAGTCAAGAGCGCTCCGCGGTCCTAACCCTCTTCTCTCTGAAAAACCTTTTTAAAGGTTTAGAGGTATGAGGCAGGTGATTTTTGATCCCTGGATAGCCAGTCATCAGCGACCCAACGGAGCTCTTTTCTCTGTTAACTCATCCGTCCTGCCGAGACAACGCCAAATTGTGGTGGAAGTTTTCCTAAGAAGCAGCAGCGTTTAGAAATATCAATGATCAAATGAAACGAATAATGACCGTTTGAGAATTAAACCAAAGTTTAATTCTTTGAGTATTTATTTACATTTGCAAATGGAGAAAACACAGTTTCAAAAGTACATGCAGCACAACTGAAAATGTCTTTCCTAACTAGAAACCTAAAAATCAAAACATCTTATAGTGAAGAAACTCCATTAAGCCACCCCTCTTCAAATATCTTTAGCATGCTGCCACTTTTCTAAAAAAATACCATAGACAGTCAGATGATTTTACAACCTTCCATTCTGCTCCAGTGTCTCCTACATTAGACTAAACACCTGCTTATCTCAGGAGACAGAAAGAGATACGGTTTGTGGCCTTCTCGACTTTGTCTGCTAAAAGTCAACAATGTGAGAAGGTTCAAACTAGTGAAACTAAATAATTCTACTGGGCTATAGTTCACGGTTGCCAACTATTTCACTTGGAGCCTTTTGAATCTACACATGAAGAAGCTAAATCTTGTGACGTTATAAAACAATCATTAAACCAATGGTTAATATCATTAAACAAATGGTTAAAATAAAATTTGCCACCACACAACGATGTCCGATTTCAAGTTAATGAATATTTGTGAGCTGTACGGGTTTCGTTAGCTGCGACTGTCCCTGCAATCCTATGTGTACAGATTGCGGCTAGTTAGCTTCATTTTTGGTCGTAATTTGAGTATATTTACAGTTTGAATTTCGTCACGCCACTTATACAACATCTAACTATATGTTTTATAAAGCTAACAACGGTGTCCGATTTCAAGTTAATGAATATTTGTGAGCTGTACGGGTTTCGTTAGCTGCGACTGTCCCTACAATCCTATGTGTACAGATTGCGGCTAGTTAGCTTCATTTTTGGTCGTAATTCAAGTATATTTACAGTTTGAATTTACGTCCACACCTTATACAACATCTAACTATATGTTTTATAAAGCTAACAACGGTGTCGATTTCAAGTTAATGAATATTTGTGAATTCCAGAGGAATTCTAAGAGGAGGCTAGCTAGCTCTCATTGATAGAGCTCCATCCAGCCGCAGGCTCTATCAATGAGACTCATGGACAAGCGGCGTTTATTTTCCCAATCGTTTGTTTAAATAACTCAACACATTATAATTACACACATTATAAGATTAACTAGAATCTGTGGTAAGAGAATGCTGGCGTAACAAGCTCGCTGACCGCGCTTTCACTCACATACACCGGGCATTTAGCTAGCTAGCAGGAAGAGGGGAGTTGCAGGCCCTGGAGCTCTGTCAGAGCAGCGGCGTTTAGTAGTAGTCCAATAGCCCAAACGGTGACTTTGTGCGGGTATGAGGTGCTGTGGGCTGCAGCAGCCGTGCCGGAGCTCAATCGGGCTCACAGCAAGCCGGGGTCTGTGGAGGAAGGCAGGCCAGGCGGTGAGGCAGCAACACAGGCAGCACCAGCCTCTGAAGTCCGACACAGTCGGACAAAATTTGCAATTAGACATCAATTTTCGTAAAACGGCCCATATTTGACCTCCTAAGTAGTTCATTTCTCGCATAAAAAATTCTCAGAAGTGAATTTAATGGTAAAAAAGCATATGAACAATGTATACATTTTCTGAGATCTGCACGACCTAGATTCAGAAGACTAACTGATCTCAGGTCAGTTGTGTAGCCTATGTAAATGTTGGGGCGTGACCGTTCTCTTAATACACCCATGGGCTGACAAAGGTTCCGGTTTTTGGGAGGTTGACGTCAACTTCCAGCTTTGTTGGGATTCGCCCGTTTTCAGCGGCAGTTTCAAAATATGAAATTTTCATAGTAAAGGGGTGTCAATGGGATTTTGAGCTTATATGTATGTCCTATTTACCCACCGAACTGTCGTTATTCAACTATGACAGGGTAAAATCGGTTTTGCATTCTATCACCCCTTTAATAGAAATAAATAAAAAAAAAAGAATAAAATAAAATATTGAAATAGACAAGACAAGGGTTTTAATCAATTAAATGTTTATTAGAAATAGTGAAAAATGTATTCAAATAGTAAAAAAATAACAGAAATGCACTTAACAAAAAGAAATATTTACCCTAATAATAAAAACACACTTAAAAAAAAAAAAAAGAAATATTTCCTATTTCTTTGCCCTTCTCTCAGCCAGCCACAGCTCCACAGTCTTCCCTTCGTAGAGAGCCACAGAGCTGCCTTCCATCCTGTCCAACTGAAAGGCTTGAATGAATGGACTTGACTGCTTTTTTGAAACCTCTCTTGGAAGAGGGCGGACCAAACACCTTGCAGCCACACCTTCCTGTCAACCCCCCCCCCCCCCCGTTGTTGCAGGAGGTGAGGTCTAACATTGGTTGAGTGTAGAGTGAGTAGCCGGCTGAATAGCTTGGCGGGGCAGCGGGCCCACGTTTGTATCTCTTAAATGACCCACTAATAATGCCCGAAATGATACCAAAGGTCTACACTAGTATATATAGGTTATGCTCTCATAAAACGATGGATTGGAAAGTTTGTAAGTACACCAGAAGTTTATGTAAATAACACTTGCCTGCTGGCTTCTGCTGTTGTTGTTGCTGCTGTAAGACGAGTGCTTAGGGCCGTCTACAAATTACAACACCGAAAAGAGATGCAACAAAAATATTTTTTAATTTAACTTTTTTTTTTAAGTAAGTGCTGTAATATAACTAGCAGGAGACAAGTAATAATTGAGGTAAGTTTGGAGACATTACCTTATTTAATCATTAAATTAATACATATTTTTGTTGTATCTCTTTTCGGTGTAGTAATTTGTAGACGTCCCTAAGCACTGTCTAACTGCAGGTAGCAGCAGCAGCAACAGAGAGCTGAAGAGAGCAGGCAAGTGTTCATAAACTTCTGGTGTACTTACAAACTTTCCAATCCATCGTTTTATGAGAGCATAACCTATTTGTACTACTTGTAGACGTTTGGTATCATTTCGGGCATTATTAGTGGGGTCATTTAAGAGATACAAACGTGCGTCCATTAGCCCCTGCGCTAAGCTATTCAGTGGCTAACGCAACTCTACGCTAACTCGCCCAATGTTCGACCCAGGTAAAAAAAGCTTCTGGGGGGGTGTTTGGCTCGAGGTCATGGTGCAAAGGACCCTAGGGTGAATTACTCCGAACCATCACTTTAATGTCAACTACTGCTAAACTAATCCAAAGATGTGAAATGTAAGTGAAGCAGTCCTGGTCAGGTTCATATTATATTGAATGTAACTAATATTGATTTACATGTAACATTTCCATATTATAGCCTGAAGTCACCAAACAAACATTGTATTTTTATGCCTATTACAGCCTGTTTCTATCTATCTTTGTAGTTTCCGTGGTTCCCAGTGAGGACTCTACTCCTTTTGAGTCAGCTGAGGAGGTTCTCACAGTGACCCAATCAGACTCCTCTCAACAGTTAAGATGAAACCTACTGTAATTAAGCAAGTTAGTAAAAAGCATGAAAGGGATGTTGGTTTTATTTTACCTGTTTTTCAGAGAGTGAGATGCAGGAAACTGCAGGACATTCTGCAGAGCTCAGAAGATATTCCAGATGCAAGCGGGCATCCTTCCACCTCCACATCATGGTGCTTGCGCCAATCTGCAGCCCAAGATGAGTAGCGGAAAGCGAGGTCTCATCATCTGAGCTGCTTGCTGTCCTGCAACGTGGTTCCAGAGAAGAACTGCAGCCACTGCACATCTCCTGCCATCATTCGATGCAGAGACTGCATGCCAGAGGAGTGGCTGTGTACGGAGTGTGGCATACACATCCATAAAAAACACACACTCCATAACAGGGAGTCCTGCATTGGGGGAATTTACAAGCCCATAGAGCCAACAGTGTGCTGCGTAAAGCAAGATGGCGGATATACACTGGTCAATCAAGGTAGTGCTTTGATCTTTTTGATAAAGTGGTTGAAGTTGTGTCCTTGTTTTTATTAAAATTTGTATTTAATAATAATAATAATTGTTTAAAGCTTCTCACTATTTATTGAACTTCTCTCTTTCAGTATGTCTTTTGCCTACAGTGAGGCCTGTGCAGTTGTGCACGTGTGATCCTGCAACCATAACAGAATCAGCTGGTAGAGCAATAATTATGGTTTGCATAAATGGTATGAACTATGGCCTTTTATATATATATTTTTCTTGTCCTATCCAGAGTTATTTTCACAACATAACCATGCATTAATGTACTACTTTTTTCTTTTTATAGGTCGGTATGATTGGCACTTGTCAAACTTGTCTTGCAAATTATGTCTGGCACAGTGGACACCTGACATGAGCGACCTCATACGCACTGGGTATTGGCCAGCATCTGTGAATGCTGACACATTGTTTTCAGTGGATGTCTTTACTTCATTTGAAGAGTTGAAAACTGTGGCTCCCAGTTTGTCGCGTCAGGGTTTTTTGCGGATGTTGGAGAAGAGGACCTGTCAATTTGGAAGGGTAAGATCAGCGTGGATCATAGTTGCCTCAAGTAAAAATATTTTAGAACTATTTAATTTGACTTTTTACTAATTGACCTGCAAATGTATAGGCTGGCAAAATCCATGGAGACGTATTCCAAAGGAGTTATTTGGAGTACACATTCTGCCAGTACCATTGGGAGAATATGGCCAGTGTAGAGCACTTCACCTGCCCGGCATGTACACCCAACAAGATAGCTCTTTGTGCAGATGGCAACAGAAAGCAGTACCGATTTCGACAGTCAAAAGGGTTAGTTGGTTTACATTTAGTCAAATGAACTGAACAAATAATGTCTTACACTGAACACAATCTTTTTTCTTATTTTATTTAAGTCAGAGCAACCATATTTTGACGGTACTTTCATCGCCAAGGACGCTGAAGTACAGCATTTTGTTGAGGAGATCGGGAGTAAAAAGTGTTAGTTAAATATTTATATATTGTTTTTGCAATGTATGGCTTAAAACTTGAAATGTAGGATTTTCCATTACAAATTAGTTATTTCTTCCCTCAAGACCAGATGGTGTCAGCTTAAATGGAACAGACTAGTATCTCCCAACCAGCAATTTGAGCAATATGTTGCATCTCATCCAAGTAATTTTGGGTTTGAAATTGGGTGACATCCAAAGTGGCTAGATTTCGGTAGGTATTGACCAGATAACATGAGACCATGTGATCAGGTTTACTGGTCATATTCATATAAAACCAATGTCCTGTTTGACCAATGTGTCTTAGATACTGTATATACAATATAAAGCCTCTATGATTTGTCTTACCCTTTGAAGATACATTTTTTTTACTGTAGACTTGTGAAAAGGCGGAGGCTGAGTCTCAGAGACTGGAAGATTTCTACCTTCGCCTGATCTGCTCCACGATGTGCCTGGGGAGTTACAACGACATCATGGGCCGGGCCTCCGTCAAGGCAGGAAGGCTAGGAAACGGGGTAGGAGAGGCAGCCTTAGACGGCGCATCCGAGGAGCTACCAAGCTACCGCTACCACCGATGCTTCTCTGCAACCCACGATCCTTAAAAAACAAACTGGATGAACTGCGTCAACAGGTTGGAGCCTGCCAAGAATATCGTGAGTCTGGTCTAATGGCTTTTACAGAAACCTGGTTTAGTGACGAGGTGCCAGACAACTTTATTCAAATCGAAGGTTTCTCCCACCTACGTTTAGACACGGCAAGACACGGGGGGGTGGGGTGTGTATGTACATTAAAGATAGCTGGTGCCGTAACATTGCAGTGAGAGACAAAATGTAACCCAGACCTGGAGCTGCTGTGTGTTATCCTGCGGCCACATTATCTGCCAAGAGAATTTACCAACATATTTGTGTGTGTTGTGTATATTCCACCAAGTGGGAATGCCAGCAGAGCAGCTAAGGCAATCACAGACTGTGTCCATCGCCATTTGAATTTGTACAGATACTAGGGCTATTATGTCTTTTAATTCATTAGTTTTTCTTTTTTGATTTATCAATTGTTAAATTATTTTAAGTATAAGGCTTTAACAGTATTGCATTTTTCATATCTGCATACACACACTTGTGCATTATGTTTTCTCTGTTTTGTAACTATAGACAGCAAAAAATTAGCTGGGCCTAGCGACTTGGTGTTTTTTTTATAATTAGGGTACAAAAGTCTCCATAAAGCACAGGATATTTTTCAGTCACTGCTCTGCATACAGTGGCTTACTATTACAGTATGATCCGCTACACAGTTATAAAGAAAACTGCCGTTTGCAAAAAACGTAATGCAACACAAAGAATCTGCTGGGATGTTAAAGCCTGTCCACGATGGCTGATGATAGTGATATGAGGACAGATAAGGTAGGCCTATCGAGGCCTACATATCTAATGGACTGTGATAAAAAATACCTCTCAAATCGGTTATGTGAAAATGAAAATACATCTATAGTCGGGACTTGATATCATCTCCCGACGTAAACTCTCTGTGAATTAATACAGCTTTTTCATCAACGGGATCGTCGACAAAAGGACATGACACGTTTGAGAAAAAAAAACGTTTTATAGTCTGCCTACCATAAACCAATATGTTTTTTATTCATGCAGATAACAAACTGCATTAAAATGCACTTGATACAGACTGAATGAATGAATGAGGAAATGAGTTTCTCCTCCCTCTCAGAGGGAGAAACTCAAGGTTTCTTGAAGAAAACCTGCTCCCGACCAGGTTAGGTTCACAGACTCAGTTACCATAGTAACTGACTCTGAGGTTAAGTTACCTCTCTTTCTGAAACGGAAAACCCAGAGTTTCCCTCATCTCAGGGTTAACCAACTCAGAGTTTTCACTAAACCTGCTTTCTGGAACGGGCCTCTGGTCAGTAAAAGGTGTACACTTATGGAATTCTTTATCCATGGAACTTAAATCCCAAACAGAAGTTAAAGTGTTTAACACAAAAGCTAAATTATGGCTTAAACAACAGAGATGTGAGCACTAATGGTGTCCCTTTGCGACACAATTTTTACGTAAATTGTATTATTTTTTCGTTTGTTTTGTTGTTGTTTTTGTAAAAGCCTGACCAGGGACAAGGACCGCAAATTAGCGGAGGCTAGACGTCCTTAACACCTTACGGGCCCTATCTTGTATCCGGCACAGCGCGGCACAGCGCGGCATAGCGCAGCGCAGAAGCCCGACGCAAGTGTCTTTGCTATTTTAAGACCAAAACAGTTGTCAATTTCCCGTCCAGCGCCCGCGTCGTTTAAATAGCAAATGCACCCGGCCACGCCCATCCTTGCACCCATGGGCATGCTGGTCTTACAGGGAGGTGTGTTCAGGTGTATTCTTGCCGTATTGCTATCTTGAGGCAGCGGGAAGTGATCGCGCCATTGACCAACAAAAACCTGGTCTTAAGTCAATGGAGCATTTCATTGTTATTTTAACAGCACATTAGTCAAATGCTCCTAGGCTCATGCACAGGGCACACACACTATGCTTGTTACACACACTATGCTTGTTACACACACAGGGAAGCGCAGCAGCACACACACATGCAAAAGATTACAAATACAAATATTACGGTGCAAATCTGCCATCATAATAGCAATGCGCCAAGGTCTTTGGTGGCTTTTAAAGGGAATGGGAGATGATCTCTGATTGGTTTATTGCATGTTACGTCCAAAACACACCTATGATTAATGAAGACACTAAGTACAACCCTTTTGAACCATGCGCCCGGACCCTTTTTTCCGCCGTCAAACTAGCGAAAGTGGATTTGGACACGCCCTAAACGCACCTGCACCATGCGCTTCACGCCGTGCGCTTAGATCGTTAAAATAGGGCCCTACATCTTTCACATCTGTTAATGTTATAGGTATTGTCCCTCATAAATAAACAATAAAATAAAAATAAAATCACCTTGGGCGGCGCTAAGCTCCAACGCAGCAATGGTGGCTCTGCCAAATAGTCTCGGGGAACATTTGCACCCCCGCAAAAGAAAAACGCCACATACAATATTAAAGTTGCAATATGTAATATTGTATGTAATACTAGCAGCTAGCGGTTAAAATAGTTACTGCACTACCGATTCAAAATACTGGACAGTCGTTTCCCCCGCCCCCTCCTGCCCAGACTCGAAGTTCACGGGGGTTGCCAGGCTGAGACCGCAGAATTCACAACAATGTTGCTAGACGCTTTTCTCACATAGCCAGACATTACTTCACAGCACAGCAGAGTAGCTAACGTTAGATGCTAGTCTCACATAGCCAGACATTACTCCACAGCACAGCAGAGTAGCTAACGTTAGATGCTAGTCTCACATAGCTAGACATTACTCCACAGCACAGCAGAGTAGCTAACGTTAGATGCTAGTCTCACATAGCTAGACATTACTCCACAGCACAGCAGAGTAGCTAACGTTAGATGATAGTCTCACATAGCTAGACATTACTCCACAGCACAGCAGAGTAGCTAACGTTAGATGCTAGTCTCACATAGCTAGACATTACTCCACAGCACAGCAGAGTAGCTAACGTTAGATGCTAGTCTCACATAGCCAGACATTACTCCACAGCACAGCAGAGTAGCTAACGTTAGATGCTAGTCTCACATAGCTAGACATTACTCCACAGCACAGCGGAGTAGTTAACGTTATGCTGGCTATATCAACAGTCATAAAAGCCCGTGCTCACGCGGAGCCATAGATATATACACAACGCAGAGCTCTGTAACCAACTGTCAGACACACTTTTTCGGCTTAAAATTACAGTATGAACCGCTAAAAACACAACAACCTCACCGTCCTCTCCACACGCCAGTCAGGAACACTTCCTCGGCTTAGAATTACAATACGAAACGCTAAAAATACCACTAGCTACCTTGCCGATGGAACACACTTCATTGGCTTAGAATTACGGCAACAATCGCTAAACACACTGCAAACTCATAGTCCTCTCTTTCCGATTTACAGCCCCCCTGTCGTGGCTTAAAATAACTCACCGTTGTCGGCTCCAGCTGCTGAACTACACGTTGTAAACAGCCATGGCCCGCTTGCCTGGTCCTCCCGGTAACGTTAGCAGTTAACAGGGTTAGCATGGCGGCGTTAGCCAGGACCAGTCGGGATCACTTTACTGGCTGTGTTTCAATTGTTTTTGCGAGTAACCAACTCAGGTACTCTAGCTATATAATTCAATGTGTTAGAATTTCACTAAATGACGTGTTCTTAGATTTCTGAGGACGAAGGAGAGGCTAGGTTCGAATTGAAAGATTAAGCAAGATGGTTTAATAAAACAACATGAAAAACGACAGTCAAGGCACAAATAAACATAAAAACCTAAAACATAAAACACTACCAGCATCAGACTGCAAACATGCTTCCCCTGTAGGGACACAAGTTAGCAGCCATGCGACATGACAAACAATACACTGTAAACAGTGGACTACAGAACCTTGTGCCCTTGTCGGGACCCAGGCTTGTAGTCCCGAGATCGTCTCAGGAGCCCCCATTTATCCTGTCCCTCAGGATAAGGACACACCTGAATTTAGGTTTACTCCAGGTCACAGACTAAGGTTGATTATCATGGAAGTGTTGATTATATTCAAGTTTACAGAGTTTGCATTTCCTTTGTTCTAATCACGTCTAGCAGTTACCTTTCCTGTGGGGACAATGAGTCTCCTACAGTATGCTAAATAACAGCCATGACATAATTAATTCTTTAGAAGCTACAGACGGTGTGAACCAGACCAATGCTAATTAGTGTAGTTATTTGACTAGATCTAGCAAGTACATTGTGTTTAAACTTTTTAACTTCAACAAATGCGAGTACACAAATGTTGAAATTACATAAAATGCCCGTCCCTAGTGGCTGTGATAAATTAGCCTGAAGCTATGCTTACCTGTTCAGGAGGAAATAAGCCAATTCTGCGTCCTTTTGCGATCTAAGCTGTCTTCATCTTTCAAATACATCTCCAATATTTACCAGGGGGTTGTTACGTCTCTGGTCACGCAACTGTCAGAAACATGCCGTTTACTTTTTTTTTTGGTCGGGTAGAATCTATCTTCGTTGATCCTGTTCGTTTGTTAGCTGCTTTCATGGCTGTAACAACGTTACAGCTGTAGCGCGCTGGGTTTACGTTTTTACAGGTATGTCTGGCAACCCGGCCTGGCTGTCAAACTGGGCAGTTGATAACAACACACAGGCCAAAACATAAACATAAATTCCGTCACGGAATATAAATAAAAAGTAAAAAAAATACTGACATTAGCATTGTTGTCAGAAAAGATAGTATTTCAGTTTAACATGTTTCCTTAATATCTGATGAGGCATTGGTGTCATTTTTGGATTTATTACAGTAAAAATATTACATATTGGACCTTTAAATGAAGTGAACTGTTAACACAATACTGTAATATGAGCTATTTCAATTAGCTGGATACATGGTTAAATGTTCTCTTACCAGTGTATCACCATGTGTACTATGGCCACATCTTTAATCAGTCCCTAAACGTCTCAGTTAGATAGTGAACGCCGTAAACATATTCTTTGTAAATCTTTACAATCCTTTACTGAAAGAACCAAGCAGGCCTGCCTTGATGGTTCGGATTGTCCGGTCGGTGAATGAATGAACAACATACAGCACAGCAACACGATCCACACTAGCCCAACGCAAGTAGCGTATTGGAACTGACTGCCAAGCTAACTTATGCCACAGCCGGACAAACTGGGAAAAGGAAAGCCACTGACCTACATTACAGGATCCAGACGAGTGGAGGGTGTGGAGGGTCCGAGTTTCCAGAGATCCCCCTGTATTTCTGAAAATCGTAGACATGGTTGTGACCTGCACTTCGTTAGTAGAGCAGAGGCTGCGCAGTTTGACTAGCGGGCAGCGGCCGCCGGATGGTGTTGCTAAGAACTTGCAATGCATAATTATTATCAGACCGGCCCTTGCGGCCTCAAAACACTACCGGCCCACCGGGAAAAGTCTTGAATCTCCTGGACGGCGAGGTTGTGGGGTTTTGGCGGTTCCTACTGTAATTCTAAGCCGAAAAAGTTTGTCTGTCAGTTGGGTACAGAGCTCCGCGTGAGCACGGGCTTTAGCTAGCGAGCTAACGTTAGCTACTCCGCTGTGCTGTGAAGTAATGTCTGGCTATGTGAGACAATTAAGGCATGGATACCCAACGGGACCCGACAGGACCCGACAGGACCCGACAGGACCCGACGGTCCAGGCCGGGTTTGGACAGATATTTAGAAATTATGGTCGGGTTCAGGCCCGGATTGGCTAATCGGGAGCACCGGGAGAATTCCCGGTGGGCCGGTCTGGTTGTTTGGTTGTGAGGGCCGGTGTTCAGGTATGGCACTGGGTTGAAATCATAGTTGAATATTATGGATGCTGTCCCTATGCTGCCTGCACTCGCAGCCCACTTTTTGTATTTACAGCATTTATTTTTTCTTGCAGCCCACCGTTCTCTTCATTCATGCAGCCCACTCGCAGAGTGCAGCCTGGTTAATGATGACCTATTTATATGACGGCAGCACCTTGCTAAAAAAACAACAAACCGTCATCGTACACAAGTCACTGGTGCTTGTTGGAGGATGCCACCGCGAGCAAAAATAAGCTGTTTTAAACGGGTAATAGAAAGCGCAAAAAGGCACTGAAAAAGCGTAAATTTAAAAAGTAGAGCTCTAGAAAGTGACGCGGCCAGATGAACTTTTTCTATTTTTAGCAAAACGTCAAATGAAGACGTTGAGACGGGTAAGCTAAGTTAGTTAGGAGAAGTGCATGCAAACCAGCGTTTATGTTTATGAATCAAACTTGTTCTTGTAGCTCCGCAGCAGCAGCTA
This sequence comes from Perca fluviatilis, assembly GCF_010015445.1. Lineage (NCBI taxonomy): Eukaryota > Metazoa > Chordata > Actinopteri > Perciformes > Percidae > Perca > Perca fluviatilis. The sequence continues at coordinate 7,214,964 of NC_053117.1, read as the reverse complement.
GTAGGCCTACTAGTCCAGTTTGCTGCTAACAGTGACAATGAAGAGCCAGTAAGGTTACCAAGCAGCAGCTATATGAGCCCAGAACTCCAGTTTGGGCAAGTAGGGTTGCTCATTGACTGAGTATTATAAGAATTAATAAGAGTGTGGTGTTGACCTGCTCTATATGAAAAATGCCCTGGGATAATTAATGATGCCAGATGATTTGGCACTACCATAATGACACTGACTTGACTTGATCAGAAAGCTTTGTAAAAAGGAGAGATTTGTGCTGAGAATTATGACAATTTATAAAATGTGATTTAGTGTCAGAAGCAGAGCCAGTAGTGTGCATTAGGGATAGCTGCTGTCAGTGTGGATGGCACATCTACTGTAAGCTGTTGTATCACAGTGTGTGAACAAGCAAACATGATCAGATTAGCTACAATATAATCACTTTTTATGACCAAATATTACTTGTGACCCATTATGAAAGTTGTATGAAATATTCAAAGGAAAAAATAGATTATGGTGTCATTTGAAGGTGCAATACAATAAATCTTGTTCTTTATTTAATCTGTGATTACTTATTTGCACAGAAACAGATTCTGATATTGTTCAACATCATTGGGTTGTAGTTAAGATGTTAACTTTTCTAATAAATCTACATTGTTAGGCAACACTTGGAAATAGTGACAAAATACACCGGATAACAAGGATGTAGAGGACAGGGCGCTATTGCAGACTTATATACTAAGGTTTTGTTTACATTTTTTTAATATAGTCATTTGTGAAGTAAAGTGGGCCGGTCTAAGGCATGAAAATCCAGGGCTGAAAATGAGTCCCAATCCGGCCCTGGTCGGGTTCGGGTCAGACTCGGTCACATCAGCGTGATAAGGCATTTGTTGTACAATGGTGCTGCGGCTCCTTTTAAGAGAGCTCAGTTCGTGTGTGTGTGTGTGTGTGTGTGTGTGTGTGTGTGTGTGTGAACATCTTAAATGGTTGCCATGCCTATAAAGGAATGTACATAGCACGTCATGACAGAATAGTAGACCTCATAGTGAAAGACATATCAAACCATTTCCCTCTCTCGGTAAAAATGTACAAACATTCTCAGGTAAAACCATCCATGTTCCAGCATTGCAGTAGTAATCTTAGTACTTTCTTACACCTGGTTGCTAATACACCAGATGTAGTTATTATCAACGAGGAGTCCAGTGAGGTGCATATTTTGGAGGTAGGCTGCAGCTTTGATTCCAGCATGGAGGAGTCTTTCTACACCAAGGTAGTTAAATACCAACCACTCCTAAACACCATCTCAGAGCTGGGCTATAGGTGCACACTACTGGTTTTCATATTTGGTAGCCTAGGAAACACACACAGGCTGGTAGTAAGAGGGCTGCAACAACTTGGAATGGCCAAAAAGAGGGCTAAACGGTTTGCAAAATACTGTGCCATATCTGCTATTATTGGCAGCCGCCACATATGGCGAAGACGCTGCTACTTATACCCTTAAGAACCGAGTATTGTGCTACCTATACCCTCGAGAAGTGAGTTTTGTGCTACTTATACTCTTAAGAAGTGAGTTCTGTGCTGTGTCTTGTATTGTATTGCATCTGTAATATGTGTGTCCCTGTACGATTTTTCTTTATGTGGACATAAATAAATGGTTAAAATGTGTATGTGTGTGTGTGTGCGTGTGCGTGTGCGTGTGTGGAAAGTGGGCAGAAGAGAGATAGAGAAAGAGGAAGCAGACGTGTTGTATGCAACCAGAGCAGAGTTGGTGGAAGAAGTTTAAGTTTTGTACACAGTGTGTGCAGTGTCCAAAATAAACCCCAGACTGAAAGCCAAGTTCAGTCATTTGCTCACCAGGAACAGGATTTTCTGTTGGACGCGGACCGTGCTCGGACAATGGACCTTTTTCACAGCAGACATTTGGACTTGTCATAGTAGGAAAAGCACAGCTGAAATTGATAACCTTAATGATGGTTCAATTCCAAGTGTCCCAGTAAGCTATTTCAGTGAGTCAGCATGAACAATACCAGGGTCTCTCCTAAGTGGAATGCAGCCATCATTAATGGTTTTGAATACACCTGTGCTTTTCCTGCTATGACATGTCAACATGTCTGCCATGAAAAAGGTCTATCGTCTAGCAACATTGTTGTGGATGCTGCGGTCTCAGCCTGGCAACCTCCGTGAACTTCGAGTCTGGGGAGGAGGTGGCGGGGGAGACGACTCTCTAGTATTTTGAATGTGTACTGCAGTAACTTTTTAAAACACAAGCTGTCAGTATTACATATTGGACCTTTAAGACTGATAATATCCCTTCTCTCTCTCTACTCTTGCCACATATTCTCATTTATATGGATAATATAGATTCATCAGTATCATATTTAGTCAATATGATTGTTCTTATGTAAAGATCATATTCATTGCAGTAAGTGGAGATGTTCTAAGCCTTCCTTTGTTTGGTAAATAAATGATTTTAAATTGTTTTTTTCCTCACTGAAAACGATCAAATCTAGTAAAATTGCAAGAAAAATGTGTAGTGACATATCTCGGAGACTACTGTTTTGATTAATCTCCCCTTGTGTCTTGCTCTAAATGTTAATTTTACTTTCTCTAGCCTTTTTGCTTTTGACTCGTGTATTTGAAGTAGTTCCTCCTTTTTTATTTTTGTTTTGCTTAGCTGGGTAATTATTTCTTGTTCATTGACAACATTTGTATTGTATCTACGCATGTATATTCTCTTTCCCCAACGAGAGTTTTTAGGTAGTTTTTTGTCAATAAAAAGACTAGCACTAGTACTGCATAATAATAGTACTGCATAATAATAATAATAATAATAATAATAATAATAATAATAATAATAATAATAATAATAATAATAATAATAATAATACTGCATAGACATAATACTGTATGCGAACGACAGACGCTGTTGGCCGACTGCCCACGAGGGTGCGCCAATGCAACAAGTTAGACGCCAAACACTCTGATACTCTACCGAAGAAGAAGAAGAAGAAGAAGGTAGCCGGTGCCAGAGGTGCCTGCTTCTTATCTGTTGTTCGTGGCCCTCTCCGGTAAAGTAACAGGTAAGACCTGCAGAGCAATACAAATATATGTTACCGTCAATTCAAACAAAGTCTCTGGTATACGCCGTTTTGTTCAATATAACAGTGCATTGTCAAAACTAGATACGACATGCTAATATTGTTTTGCTAACTTGAAACGTTAGCCAAGGTTAGTCAATATTTGGCGCTGTCTAATGTTTTGACGCCAACAGTGTAACGTTAGCTGACGTTACGTTGTGTTAGGTGACTGGGCAGCAGACCGTTAAACCGGTCTGCTGTTGGAAAAGGCGACTCATTTTGAGGCAGAAATAATATAGCTAGTAACTTAGCTACATTAACGTTATGCTATCGCAGCTAGCTCCGAAGTCCTCGGAACCAAATCAGGTTCAAACGTTTGGATATTTTAAATTCACTTTCTAATAAGTCATACATACCCTACATAATTTAAACACGCTACGACTGTATATACATCTTTAAATGTCCCCCTGCCATTCGGCATACGTGTGTTAACAATTTTTTTTTGTATTTTGATAGTATGTTAACTTTGAACTGCTGTACCTGTAACGTTAGTCGTTTCCGTGAAGCAGAGGAGCCTGTGTCCGCCACTTTTAGAAGACTTAAGATAGAACGTTAGTTCAGACAGGTTCTGTTTGGTCGATGTATTCTGAAAATTGCCGGTAAATCCTTTCTATTTGTACAAGATTTTAAACCCTTCTAACTTAACACTTTAGTGACTTTGCCATGATATCGGTACCAGTTTCTGAGTGTTCACTTCCTTCCGTTCTGTCCATACAGGTCGTCGGTAGTTCACATACACATTATCTAACGTGTAGCTGCCGGGGCCAGCATACGACCAGCACCAAAACAAATGCAGTACTCTACTTTAGTTGCAGACCGGTGTCTTACAAAGAACAAAGTCCGAATACAGTCAAAATCATAGTAAAGAAACGAGAATGTAAATTTAATTTAAACTAACGCACAAAGGGGAAGTTGTATGAGACGAGTCCAGTGTTGAGACAGCAGGGTCACCGGATTGTATCTTTGCAAATCCTTACCAACCAAAGCTAACAGCACTTCATCCAACTCTGAGCTTAAACTAGCTAAAATCAAGGTTCTCACATATAAGTGAATGTATGTATGTATGTATGTATACTGTTTGAGATGCTACTGGCAGATTCACTTTGTATATGACAAGTAGGGCTGGGACGATATGCTTTTGTTCCGTTTCGATTCTTTCACGATAGGGCCGTTGAAATGAATCATTGCATCACGATGCGGACGTGGACGATTCTGCATCGATGGATTTACAGACCATAATCCTTGTTGATTTTCCGGTCACTGCTTTTTTTTTTTTTTTTTAAGCCTTTTGTTCGTTGTCTTCTGTGCTCAGACTCCACTACATTCAGGAAGTGTTTGTTTGTTTTTTAAGAGAAGATACGGTAACACTTTACTCGAAGGTATCTACATAAGAGTGACATGACACTGTCATGACACATGAACCCTAACCATAACTTGTCATGACAAAAAACGAATGACACTTACTAAAAGAAGCGTTATGTCATAAATGTTTATGACTTGTTTATATTGTTTGACACGTTCATGACAGTGTCATGTCACTCTTATGTAGATGCCTTCAAGTAAAGTGTAACCGAAGATACAATAAAAAGGGGAGTTCATATGTATCTGACTGCTTAAAATTGTTGATGAAAACCATGTGTAGCAAAATATGATATTGAGGAGGTGACGCATCGTGATATCGATTTGAATCGTTGACAGAATAATCAAAACGAGACCAATGAAGGTTCATACCCCTACGATACATGGGTCGGCACCCGTCGTATTTGATTTGTATTGCGATTCTAGAAGTGTTGCGATCCAATAGTATTGAGTATTGCGATTTTCTTTTCCTTCTTTAACGAAAACAAAAGTTGAATAATACACTTCTAGAGACAATATATCATGAGGCATTTCTAAAAACGAATTTTCTAAAAATAATGCACATCACATGTCAGTCATAGTCAGCCTGACATTTATTTCATTTGTAAAGAAGAACAACGTACTTTAGCCTCAATCCTCTTTAAGTGTTACAAGGTCACACTGTAGTAGGAGTCCCATCTGATGCCGGGCTAAGCCTGAGCTCAGAGGAGATAAACCAGTGAGCAAGATGCCAACTCCAACGTGATACTACTACAGTACAACACAAGCTAGAGACTGAGTGCAGGACATACTTGTGGTTGGGAGCATTTATTTAAGGCAGGAACGTGTGTAAACATCAAAAGAGAAATTCCTGTTACCATCTGTCCATTTTCACATGCAACCACAATACACTCATTCACAGACTTAGCAGAATTGGTGTCACTGATCACTCACTGGTTTGGTTTTCCAATTCTCTCTCTCACCGGGTGCACCGTGTAAGATTTGAAAACCTTTTCTCCCATTTAGGGCTGCACAATATATAGTTTTTTTTTTTTATCGCCATCACCATATCAACTAGCGCAATATACATATCGCAAAAGGCTGCAACATATCACTATAGACGCTACAATTTTTTTGTGTTAGTTGAAAGAAAATATAAGTTAAAAAAAACTGCAAATTAAAATGTAACTCGTTCTTTTTTAAGCAGTGCCTTTTATGTTCAATTCAATCTTCAATTTGTTCAATAAAAGCATGTTAGAAATGATTTTGTTTTAAATTCAACATGCAATTTGTTGTGTTTTTTTGTCGGCGAGCTTAAAATGAAACCTGCTCGCTTGTGATCTGCCAGTCTGTTTCCATATGTGAGAGAGTTATAATAGTTTACTTGCAAAACGTAATGAGCTAAATAATTAGTTTTTCTCGATTATGTTTTTGTGATCATTGGGAGCCAAATTTTTCGATTAATTGCACAGCCCTAATTCGCAGGCTAAGTGACAGAGTACTTGGTGTGATAATGTAATGTTAGTGTAACCGAGGATTTCTTATACTGTCTAGACTCAGGTTTGGCTGTAAAATAAAGACACAGGCTTCCAATGCTGGAACCAAGACGGCACTGCACGTCTCACTTTATTCAACCCCCGACACAGTCAAACGTCAGAAAATACAACACTTTATCCGCTTCCGGTTTTCCCGTCACAATAAAAGCTCTATATTTACTGTAACTTCCTCAACTGAGAGGTTACACAATAAAATACCTTACGTTAGTATTGCATGTCCGTTATGGCACGTTCATTTGTGGAATATGCAGTGAACGTAGCCAAAGTGACATCACAGTAACTGTAACGTTACCTACCCGCAAATTAAAAGCTGCAAACGTTAGCCCAGTGTATAACAAAAATCGTTGATGGCTGAACCGAAATTGTGTCAGAAGATGGAGTGTCATACAGCGATACAAGTAGCCTACTGTAAGGTTGAGGATGGCCTTATGCAGTATTTACACTGCTCTATTCCAGTAGATAAATAGATAATTTTTTTCAATTGCATTATATAGGCTATTTATCAGGCAGGTGCATGTTCACTGTCAGTCTTCTGTGTTAAAATGGAATTACAGGTTGTTGTTTCACTGTCTCAGATTTTGTTCAAACCTTGTCTATATCAAGAATGTGTCCCAAAACAAAGGCCTGTAAAAATATGAAAATCACATTATCTGGGAAGCAATATTTGGACATTAATATAATGGAAAGTATTATTCATAGGCAGCCCAAACTTTGTAGGGTGGAAGACAAACACGTCAAAATGACTGAACCATTACAATTTTGTACGGCATGCCCTAGATTCGGAAAAAAAAGTGTGAAAAGACTGAAATTAAGGGTAGCATAAACTTTGAGTATAATCAAAGAGGGTGCAGCAACTGTTTTCCTGGATTTTGACCCAGAATGAGCCAGCTGCATGTCACTTGGCTCAGATCCTCCCACTCAGTGCTCCTCTCCAAGCTGTCTTACTGGATGTTATGTTAGGAACCATGAAGAGGTTAAACATTTTAAAGGTGATAATTCAGGGTGAAGTGAACCTGTCGAGTGATTTTGTTTGGGGTAATTGTTTTTACATTGACTCAGGCAGGTTGGATGGCAAGCAAAGTCTACTTAGACAGTTATACATTTTGAAAAATAAAACTTGTGTTATATCTGATCCTCCTGCTATTACGAAACCCAAATTTGGCTGTTTATAGCATTATCTCTTTTAATGTGATTAAAAACACTAAATCATAATTTTGACTATGTATTGGTATGTATTTTATGGTTGTGTAAGGTGCTGGAAACTTTAAAATGGATCTTGAAAGTGCTTGAAAAGTGCTTGAATTTGACCTTGGAAAAGGTACAAATCCTGAGTATTTCAAATTGTATTTTATGTAATTTCTAAACTGTATGTATTTCTAATTTATGTATTATCTAGCCCTCCTTCCCTTTCTCTAAGTGGCTATGCCACTTGTCCGATCGACATTTTAAATAAGAACCTGTTCTTGATGACTTGCCTGTAAAAAAATAAATAAAGGTAAAATAAAAATGCTGTCTTCTGTTTCTGCCTGCCAGGATGGCCCAGTGGGGTGTCATACTCGCAGTAATCGGCGCTCTCGGAGGAGCAGCGCTCCTATCCTCCGTGCACAAGATCGATGAGGGACACACTGGAGTTTACTACAGGTGAGACTGCCGCACACATTGTTGTTTTTTATAGGGATGCACGATGATATCGGCACGACATCAGTATCGGCCGATTAAAAACTTAAAATGGTCATCATCGGCATCGGCAGATATGAATTTTTCTGCCGATGAGCCATGCCGATAGGGTGTCTTTTTTGCTATGCGCACATGACGACCATGAACGTAGCATGAGCGCCAGCAACTTAAACTTCCAACATGTCGGCTGTGTGGAGGTATTTCAAATGTAAAACAGATAACAAACTTGCTATATGCAGTACTTGTAAAGCACAAGTGATGCGAGGAGGCGTGTTCGACACTACAAATATGATTACGCATCTCAAGAGCCGTCATCCTGAGCAGCACCGAGAAAAGTAAGAAGAAAAAACGCCGACAAAAACCCATCAGCAGCCTCTACTTCAGTCCTTTGACAAAGCTAGAAAATACAGCAGCGACGACCCAAAGGTAAAAGTTTAATTTTGAATGTATTGCTCTTGATAACCAGCCGTTGAGCGTGGTGGAGCCGTGGTATGCTATGCCCAGGCTATGCCTAGCCGGCGCTACTTTTCTGATGTGCCGTTATCTGATCTCCAGAGTGTTGTCGCTTGTCACATTGAAAAGCTCCTTGCGGCGCTAGTCACATTAGCTTTACCGCGGACATTTGGACATCAAGCGTGAGTCCTGTTAGCATGTTGAGCCTCACTGCCCAGTGGATAGACGAAGACTTCACCCTTAAAAAAGCTGTCCGACCTACACTCACAGGAATGCTCCGGTTCTCACACAGCAGCTGCAATTGCATCTGCATTTGATGATACATTTGTGAGATGGAAAATAGAAAGAGAACAAGTGCATGTCGTGCTATGTGTTGACAGTGAACGGCTGTTTAGCGTTGCCTCTGATGTAAGGCATTTGGCAGACCTGTTCAAGTAGGAGAGGAGTTACATTTTTTTATTTGAAAATGTATTTTTATTTATTTTACTCCTAAGGACTGAAGTTTGAAGTCTGAACTTAAAAATAAAATGTGGCACTGGCATATAATTTATTCTCCTCCAAGTTAAATAATTTTACTATTTTTCAGGGGTGAATGTCTGTCTACATTTGTAAAATGATACATTTATGGTAGAATCAAATGTTGTTGGTCTTGTGTATTGCCTTATCTACAACACATGACTGTAATAAGGTAAAGGTAGTACAGGAGAGATACTTGGATTTCTCTTCAGTAGAATTAAAGTGAACAGTATATCAGGGGAAAAATGTGCATATACATCGGTATCGGCATCGGCCAAAATGAGTTTGAAAATATCGGCATATCGAATATCGGCCAAAATCCAATATCGTGCATCCCTAGTTTTTTATGTTGTGCCTGAGACATTAGTGTGTTAAACTGCTCTGCTGTAAAATGGAGACTATAATAAAAGAGAGCATCTGCTGCAAAGATGTTTACCGTAGGCAACTTAACTGTTAAACAGTTGTGTGTATCTTCTTAGGCGCTGAGTATTTAGAGCTTTCTTACTTGCACAGACATGCAGTAAATATCAGAGTTATGCCTTTCAGTAGGGCTCTTTTAAACACATGATAAGCTGCCATTAAGACTGGGCTCTCTTATGAGTCACGATAGTGTAATTCAACAATAAAGATTACATCTTTTTAATGAGAAATTCTCGTGGAAAAATTCTTGTTTCTTCTACTCTGATGAATTGCCTGAGGATGTGGACATTAAGTAAGGAAGGAATGTCTGTACTTGCAGTAGCATAAGGGACAATGTCAGCACCTGAGTTCTAACTGCTAACACTGACTAAAATACAATAACAGTTCCTCCTTGGCACATAAATAAAGTCTAACTCAAGTCTTATTATTTTGGCCAAGATCCAAATCTTTAATTGATCTTAACACACATAATCAGAATAGTTTTATTCATTACAAGAAAAGAAAAAAAGTGTGTGTGTGTGTGTGTGTCTCTCGCAGGGGAGGGGCTCTCCTGACCATCACCAGTGGCCCTGGTTTCCATCTTATGCTTCCATTCATCACCTCCTACAAGTCTGTTCAGGTGAGTCAAGTGAAGTAAAAAAAATGTATAGCCTAAAATCCCAAATCACTTAACCCTCTATTGCATGAATTATTTTTTAAACCTGTTAAAAATGTCTTGATGTGTTTTTATGACTCCAGGTTGCTTAAATAATGCAAATGTAAAAAAACAAAAATGACAACAACAAAACAATTTAGGGGGGGGGTGGTAATTTAAATGCGCATTCGTGGAAAGTGCCAAAAGATCCATTATTTCTTTAAAAACTTGCTTTTATTGAAAAAAATACCAAACAAATTTTACTTATATTTATTAAAATGTATAGCCCAATGTGATTACAGTGAAATTTGTTTAGTTTTAATTGTAGTTTGTGATGATTATTAATAACACTGTAGTAAGACGGTTTACACAATGCATTCTAACCCAGGTGTTAGCCCTGATGAAAGGCCACGAAGCAGTTGCACTCGTGGGTAATGCAGAGGAAGACATCACATTTGGAGCATTTGCTTCTCACTAGGCCTTTACACCCTGGCATTTTGCACCTCCCTTTTTCAATTGCATGCAAGTAATCCACTGACTATAGTATTTCCACTGATTCTGGGAGAGAGCCTTTCCAGGATGGCACTGGGGAAATTGTTCTACTTGAGTGCCAACAGAGGTTTTTTTCCTTCTGGATTTCTGGTAAATCATTCATCACTGGCTCCTGGCTCATCCTCCCTCTCCTCTCTTGGAAGAGCTAAAACGTCTTATATACTAGACGCAGCCCAGCTGGCGCGTACAAATGTGACGTCATGGGATCGGCGTGAGTATTTATACCCGCGCTGGTGGTCGCGACACTAGTTGCGGTCTTCTCCTGAAGAACTCCTCTTAACCCAGTAACTTTACATGAGAGACTTGCAGTCACTGTGAGAGTCCTGACATCCGGTTGTCGGCGAACTCGTTCAGGCCTCCTGTTTCCGCTTTGTTGCGCGCCGCTGAAAAAAAAGAGCGAGTATTTATACCCGCGCTGGTGGTCGCGACACTAGTTGCGGTCTTCTCCTAAACAGCGGTGGCGCTAATGAGCAAAGGCTACCGACGTTGCTCTTTCTACGGACTAGAAGAAGAAAGGAAAAAGGTAAACAACGGCAGAACTGGCAGCAGCATTGCCGTCAATGCTTCGGTTTGATTCGATGACCTACTTCGTCAGATCAAGCCTTTCATTCACCATAAAAGAACTCCTCTTAACCCAGCAACTTTACATGAGAGACTTGCAGTCACTGTGAGAGTCCTGAAATCCGGTTGTCAGGCGGCCCCTTCGTTCAGGCCTCCTGTTTCCGCTTTGTGCCCGCCGCTGAAAAAAGAGCGCGGCGCGCACCTCGGCTCGTGCACCATAAATCGGGCCACCTTGGATGCGTCTAGTGTAAAAAACCCTTAAGTCTGCCCTGTTAGCTCTCCCTCTCCCATAGAAAAAACATATTCAAGCTGACTGAAGGGATAAAATAAGCAGAACACACTGACTACACTTACAAATATTGAACTATATGGTCACTGAAAAAATATTTCTTCCTGTATGACATCCCTATTTAAACTAGAAGGGTATATTGACTATAAATGTGAGTGGACCAACAGATAATTTGGGTGAGCCAACATGATTTCCTTTGGAATAACAAATTTTTATTAGCGAGCAATTCATTTACATTAGTGTGTAATTAATAACTCAGATAATATATTAATTACAAAATGGCTGGAATAACATAATATAAATAAATCTAATATTTTTTTCCTTTTGAAATATCATAAATAATTGCAAACAGTGTCAGAGTAGATTTCTTTAAAAACTTGCTTTTATTGAAAAAAATACCAAACAAATTTTACTTATATTTATTAAAATGTATAGCCCAATGTGTTTACAGTGAAATTTGTTTAGTTTTAATTGTAGTTTGTGATGATTATTAATAACACTGTAGTAAGACTGTTTTTATATATATATATATATATATATATATATATATATATATATATATATATATATATATATATATATATATATATATACACACACACACACACACACACACACACACACACACCACACACACACACATACCTGAAAGAGGACACACAGATACAATTTACTTGATTTAAAAAACGTTTATTTCCAGTTTAATATTATAAAATTCATATCCTTCATCTCATTTGGTCATCAGTAAAATCATTTTATGGTCAATGTCAACAAAGCCACATTACACAATGCATTCTAACCCAGGTGTTAGCCCTGATGAAAGGCCACGAAGCAGTTGCACTCGTGGGTAATGCAGAGGAAGACATCACATTTGGAGCATTTGCTTCTCACTAGGCCTTTACACCCTGGCATTTTGCACCTCCCTTTTTCAATTGCATGCAAGTAATCCACTGACTATAGTATTTCCACTGATTCTGGGAGAGAGCCTTTCCAGGATGGCACTGGGGAAATTGTTCTACTTGAGTGCCAACAGAGGTTTTTTTCCTTCTGGATTTCTGGTAAATCATTCATCACTGGCTCCTGGCTCATCCTCCCTCTCCTCTCTTGGAAGAGCTAAAACGTCTTATATACTAGACGCAGCCCAGCTGGCGCGTACAAATGTGACGTCATGGGATCGGCGTCAGTATTTATACCCGCGCTGGTGGTCGCGACACTAGTTGCGGTCTTCTCCTGAACAGCGGTGGCGCTAATGAGCAAAGGCTACCGACGTTGCTCTTTCTACGGACTAGAAGAAGAAAGGAAAAAGGTAAACAACGGCAGAACTGGCAGCAGCATTGCCGTCAATGCTTCGGTTTGATTCGATGACCTACTTCGTCAGATCAAGCCTTTCATTCACCATAAAAGAACTCCTCTTAACCCAGCAACTTTACATGAGAGACTTGCAGTCACTGTGAGAGTCCTGACATCCGGTTGTCAGCGAACTCGTTCAGGCCTCCTGTTTCCGCTTTGTCGCGCGCCGCTGAAAAAAAAGAGCCGTGCGCGACCTCGGCTCGTGCACCATAAATCGGGCCACCTTGGATGCGTCTAGTGTAAAAAACCCTTAAGTCTGCCCTGTTAGCTCTCCCTCTCCCATAGAAAAAACATATTCAAGCTGACTGAAGGGATAAAATAAGCAGAACACACTGACTACACTTACAAATATTGAACTATATGGTCACTGAAAAAATATTTCTTCCTGTATGACATCCCTATTTAAACTAGAAGGGTATATTGACTATAAATGTGAGTGGACCAACAGATAATTTGGGTGAGCCAACATGATTTCCTTTGGAATAACAAATTTTTATTAGCGAGCAATTCATTTACATTAGTGTGTAATTAATAACTCAGATAATATATTAATTACAAAATGGCTGGAATAACATAATATAAATAAATCTAATATTTTTTTCCTTTTGAAATATCATAAATAATTGCAAACAGTGTCAGAGTAGCCTAAAGTTATGTAACTCAATCTGAGCCCATTAGGCTGAATCACTGAATTCACTTCAATGTTCACATAATGTTGCCATATTATTAATAATATGAATTAATATTAAATAATAATAATCATTAATATTCATTCTAAAATAAATACACAAGTTGAAATATATTTTAATTTGTTAGATATTCAGTGAAAATGTTATCTTTGACATTATTGAAAATTGTTATTATTATTATTATAGGGGTTAAAGGCCTCACCTTCTTTGATCCAAACATATATTTGATTGATTTTAAACGTGGTCATTGTGGCCAAATAGCTACATTTCTTTTGTCCGGCAGAAGGCCTTTTCTTTGTCGATGTGATCAGCAGAAAACTATTTTTCCTTGCACGGCAGCCTCTCAGCCCATGGCGATGTAAAACACACATCATCATCATCGCAGACCTGCTTTTAGGTGGTTCTTGGTGAACTCTGGACCATCCTGAACACTTTTCTCCCAGCAGCCAATGATTGCTTGTGTTTTCTTTCGGATCGTGGCAGCGAAAACAACTGTGCCAATCCACTTTATACTTGCAAACAAGTTATTCCCGGGAGCTGCAGCTGCTTTGAAATGGCTCCAAGTGACTTTCCTGACTTATTTAAATCAATGATCTGCTTTTTCAGATCTGTGCTGAGCTCCTTAGACTTTCCCGTTGTTGCGTTTGTAGATGAGTCTGAGTGTATCAAACGAGCCCTAAAATGGGCTCAGAGAAGTCACCAGCTCACGCCACGCCTCAAAGCTAATTTGATTGACACATCACCAAAATTGATAATTCAAGTTGCTGTATGTACAAACCCCAATTCCAATGAAGTTGGGACGTTAAAAAATGTAAATAAAAACAGAATACAATGATTTGCAAATCCTTTTCAACCAAACATTTAATGTTGAAACTATTAAACTTTATTGTTTTTTGTAAATATTCACTCATTTTGAATTTGATGCCTGCAACACGTTCTAAAAAAGCTGGGACAGGGGCATGTTTACCACTGTGTTACATCAGCTTCCCTTTTAACAAAACCCAATAAGCATTTGGGAACTGAGGACACTAATTGTTGAAGACTTGTAGGTGAAATTCTCTCCCATTCCTGCTTGATGTACGACTTCAGTTGCTCAACAGTCCGGGGTCTCCATTGTCGTATTTTGCGCTTCATAATGCGCCACACATTTTCAATAGGAGACAGGTCTGGACTGCATGCAAGCCAGTCTAGTACCCACACTCTTTTACTATGAAGCTACGCTGTTGTAACGCGTACAGAATCTGGCTTAGCGTTGTCTTGCTGAAATAAGCAGGGACCTCCCTGAAAAGACATTGCTTGGATGTTGCTCCAAAACCTGTGTGTACCATAAAGTATTAATGGTGCCTTCACAGATTTGCATGTTACCCATGCCATGGGCACTAACACCCCCCCCCCATACGACATCCATGATTTCCAAAAACAATTTGAAATGTGGACTCGTCAGACCACAGCACACTTTTCCACTTTGCGTCAGTTCATCTCAGATGAGCCCAGAGAAGCCGATGTCAGCTAGGAAGACTGGCAGCCTGCTTTCCCTTTACTCCCTCTCTTCATCTCTACTACTTCTTGTTTATTCACAGATTATTTTATCTGTACGCCCTCTGGTGTTTCAGAGAATACTGCAATGAACAATGCATTGAGCATAAATGTCCCCGTGCATGCTCATAGCGCACCCAACACCGTGGTGCCGGCCCCCGTAGATGGCTCGCCCGTATAAGCAAAGCTTATGACTCCCGTGACATACATGTTCTTTACTTTTGACCACAACTGTATTTGGCTGAGCCATTTATAAAACCGAAAGGAAGAGCACTCTGGGGACGGTATCGGTCATTAAAATATTATTCCAGATTGATTGCCAGTTCAGATCTGCTGCAGGGAGCTGGATGTTGTTTCTCCAAACTGTGTCCACAGAAAGAGGCCTACAGTATAAGGAGCCTTAGTCTAAGGTTTTGGAGCGGTAAACCTATGGAGGTATTATAAGACCAAAACCGATGCATGTGGCTACTTAATATGCACATGAATGACGCCATCATCATGTCCGCGTTCTTCATTCTCGATGATGTTGTCCGTTGTATTCTTTTGTCTTAGTTCAAATGAGGCATAACAGGACGAATGCTAGCCTGCGTATCAGTCCATTCATCATTAAAGCTGCTGTTTTCCACAGCTTTTCGTTTCAGGCTCTTTGACAGTGAAATGTTTAGGGAAAAAAAGCAACCTTTTCAGAAGAAAGCAACATTTGTATTGCCTACATTGCTTACAATATCATCTCTCAAAAAACTAAACCTATTAAGTGCATTTAAGTGCCATATTACATTGTTTTTAAAGAATTTTGTTTTTCAAATGATATCAACCTCAAACTAAGGCATACATTAAAATACACAAACATTACATTAAGTTGTGCAACCTGAGACTGATCTGTATATAGCCTACAGTAGGCCTATATGTAAATATTAGTTATACTCAACCTATTTTCATTTATATATTTGATTATAATGTCACACAGCTCTGTTACACTTAGGCTATTAGAGAGAGAGAGAGAGAGAGAGAGAGAGAGAGAGAGAGACACACAGACAGACAGACAGACAGACAGACAGACAATTTGCTGTTTTTCCGAAGGGATAGTCAACGCGTCAGCTCTTTAGATCAGATCGTGGTCACCACTACGTATTTACTTCTCTTTGATTTTGGTAGTTGTTGTGTTTGGTGTAGTTTCATCGTCCATACGACTGTTATTTACTTTTGTCGGGTCCGCTAGGTGGAATGGATGATTTAAGTTAGACGTCGTGCTATTATCGTGGTAAGCTAGTTCCATTTTGCAGTAGACATACTGTACAGAGTTTTAGTTTTAATTACGTTTGAACTGATTCCAAACTTTGGAAACTTCGAGGCAAGTCATTTTGCATCGAGGATTTTTTGTAATCGAATTATTCGAGTTATTCGAGGAATCGTTTCAGCCCTAGTTGAATGATTTGCTGGTATCAACGGTGTGTATTTCATTTAGGTGATATTTCAAACTGGAAGTACTGAAATATAAGAAAATTCAACTTTGCAGTGGCTACAAATAACTTTGGTTCTGTTGACTGCGCTGTCTGGAAGAACTTTAAAATGAAAATGGCCATGTAAAAGTTCCGTACCCTTCTCCATGTTCGTCGGTTTGTTTAACTGCCAATTCTTTTCTTTTCCGATTCTTGGAAGAAAAACAAAATGGAAACACGAATCTCTGTTTTTGTCTCACAGACAACGCTGCAGACAGACGAGGTGAAGAATGTACCATGCGGCACGAGGTAGGTCTGCTGTTTTGATTGGCTGAAGTAGTATCAGATGTGTTCCCCAGATTTAAAACACTGAACGTTTGTCTTGTACCCTACACGCTCCCACACAATACCTTGGCTGAACTATTACACCAACACTGCCGGAGTCAGTGGTCAGAGGTTCATCAGCACACATCTGCATCACCCAAACTGAAGATACAAACCCTTTATCTTGTGCTGGTGTTTGGATAAAAGTGCCTATCAAATATATCAATGTTATGTTTGCTTTTTTATTTCAGTGGAGGAGTGATGATTTACTTTGACCGTATAGAAGTGGTGAACTATCTCGTTCAATCAGCAGGTAAACCCCCAGTGTTCAACAGGCCAAAAACATCAAACAACGTATTTATCCTGAATTCCTTGCTCTGGTCTTTTCACATCTGAAGACAACTTGGCACTGACAAACACGTTCACCCTTGGCTCCAGCCGAGCCACATTACCAACTGTACGTGTGATCTGTGTTTGCTGTCATTTCTGAATCCGCTGAGCACTTATTTCCCTCTCTGCAGTGTACGACATAGTGAGGAACTTCACGGCAGACTACGACAAAGCATTGATATTCAACAAGGTTCACCATGAGCTCAACCAGTTCTGCAGTGTTCACTCGCTGCAGGAGGTCTACATCGGCTTGTTCGGTAAGTGCTGAAGACTGGGCGGACTGGGTATGCACTAACAACTACTTTGAAACACCTCATCTCAGTTTCTTTTTAATGATACATCTACACAAACAGCATGTCGTCAGCCTACAGCTGAGGGTTCATAGCACCCTTGTTATGGCTTGTCTTTACAACTCAGACGGTGCCCTGTTATACACAGCAGCTGCTAATGCATATGCCCTTTGCTGAAGTGAGCCCACACTTGTGAATGTTACAAACTATCCACCTAGCAAAGGTCCTCAGAAGGTAAACACAACCATGGCCTAATGATGAGACACCTACAATAATTATGGGTGGTAAAAGGTTTGTTTACAGCAGGAGGCTTCAATGTTTTTTTTTGTTTTATAGCTGAAAGAGACACGGAGTATGGACCCCCTACTGCATATACTGTATAAAATTGAGTTGCATATTGAACTAGGCCGGCTGGATGAAAATTAATGGATATTAAAGGTCCCATGGCATGAACATTTAACTTTTATGAGGTTTTTTAACATTAAAGGTCCCATGACATGGTGCTCTTTGGGGGGCAAGGTGGAGGGTGGGGGTGTGGCCTTGACCAAGTGCCACTTTTCTTGTTTGAAAGCCATGATGTCTCTCTCTCATGGGTGGGCCAAATTCTCTGGGCGGGCAAAGCAGAGAAAGGGGAGGTAACCTTGCTCCTTATGACCTCATAAGGAGAAGATTCCAGATCGGCCCATCTGAGCTTTCATTTTCTCAAAAGCAGAGCAGGATACCCAGGGCTCGGTTTACACCTATCGCCATTTCTAGCCAATAGGGGACCATAGGCAGGCTGGGGGAACTCATATTAATGTTAAAAAAACTCATAAAGTGAAATTTTCTTGCCATGGGACCTTTTTAATATGAGTTCCCCCAGCCTGCCTATGGTCCCCCAGTGGCTAGATGTCACCTAAAACTTTTTTTAAAGAGGTAAATTCAATAATCTCTTTGTTCATTTGGTCAAATAAAGCATCTAGATTGAAAAGGAAACTTTTGTATCACTCAAGAGCAGAAGGGGGTTTAAATCTCCCTAACTTAGAGTTGTATCATGTAGCAGCTCAGTCATTTTATGTTGATCGTATAATAAATAAAACAAACTAAGATCCATGGATAGATATAGAAAATAATCAATTGCAGTACAACAGCTTACTGTTGGCGCTTTTTTCTAAGAGCAATATCAAATCATCAAATTTTGTTATTAATAGTACATTAAAGGCCTGGAATAAAATAAAAAAAATTCTTCATCAAGAAATGGGGCTTCCCAGACATATACCTATTTGGAGCAATCCCTCAATAAATATACGGAGTACGCAACTATACTGGGAAACATGGATAAAAGGTGGAATAAAGCAGTTGTCAGATGTCATAAATCATGATATTGTTGCACCTTTCGGTGAATTAAAAAGCAAATATAATCTAAAAGATACAGAATTATTTAGGTATATGCAACTGAAAAACTGGATTATCTGTAATTTTGACTTGGAAAAGAATATCAGCCCTGAAATATCTAATATTTTTAGCCAAATAAACAAAAAAAGGAGGCTGATCGGCTCTATGTACAATTTACTATATAAGCATAGAAAATAGTGATACATTATTACAAAGTATATACAATAAATGGACAGAAGACCTAGGGGTTGATGTTAAAGGAAAATGGAAAGCAAGTTTGTCACTAACGTACAAATTAACTACTAACGAAAATCTGCGTCTAATACAGTTTAAGATAATGACAAGAATATATTACACTAGAGATAAAATAAACAAGTTTGATAATACATCGGATATATGTCTAAAATGTAATTCATATGGTGACTCCCTTATGCATGCCTTTTGGTACTGCAAAGGTATAAAGAAGACCTGGGAGGGTATAGAGATTTGGTTATCTAAGTATACTAATAGAGAAACAATATTCTCCCCAAAAATATGTATTTTTCAAGATATAGAGGGAATAAGATATCCAACTAGTTGGCAGATACTTTTTTCCTCTCTTATCTTTAAAAAATTGATCTTGCAAAACTGGAAAAATAAGGAAGCACCTTCAATAGAGAATTGGAAGGCCCTAATGAAGTATTATCTGAGTATTGAAAGATCAATGTCAGAGAATAAAAATAAACAATTTGACAGCCAATGGAGACAAATTTATGATGCCCTCTAGAACCTGTCTTTAGAACCCCGTTAATTTATTTTACGTGTGTGTGGATGTATGGGTGGGTGTGTGGGTGGGAGATCTGGGTGGGTGGGTGTGATTCAGGTGGGTGTGATCTGGGTGGGTGGGGGTGGGTCGATAAAATCAATAAGAATTGAGGGAAGTATACTATATAAAAAATAGAAATGAAATTTTGACGAAACTGTTTTGAAATCTGTCCTTTTTATTGATTTATTTTGAAATTTTATTTTTTATTGTTTCGCCTTGTTTGATGTATTTCCTGGAACCGGATTATGGTGACCCACAGAAATTAACAAAAATAAATTCTAAAAAAAAAGAAAGCTCAGATGGGCCGATCTGGAATCTTCTCCTTATGAGGTCATAAGGAGCAAGGTTTACACCCTTTCTCTGCTTTGCCCACCCAGAGAATTTGGCCCACCCATGAGAGAGACATCATGGCTTGCAAACAAGCAAAGTGGCAGTTGGTCAAGGCCACACCCCCACCCTCCACCTGTAGGCCAATTTATCTTTCCTATTAAAATGTTGGATTCATATTAAAGTATATTTTCATACATATATTAATTTTAGAAAATAAACTTTCAAAACAAATACTTTAACATAATTTAACTGCACTAACTCTGAGGACCCTATAGGGGTCACGGGCCCCCTGTTGAAGATCTCTGGTTTACAGTAAGCAGATTGAAAGTTCCTTCCAGCTATGTTACTTTGAATTATTTTGAATAATTTCCATATTACTGATGGTGTATCAGTATTTCAGTTTTGACGAGTCAAGAACTTTAATGAATTTAAAATATCTGACATAATCCACTTGTAGAGACATTGAAATGAAACTAAACTATTTCTGCTTTTTAGTTTTAATTTAATTTAATTGTCCTCAGTTCACCCACCCACCTTGTGTCTTTCTCGTACTTCACCCCCACAGACCAAATCGATGAAAACCTGAAGTTGACACTACAAGAGGATCTAACATCCATGGCACCAGGACTCATCATACAGGTACAACACAACCACCAGAAAGTTTGCAGTCAAGACAAAGAGCTGAGACCAAAACTGTCTCTGGTCCAGATGGGCAAAAACTAAGTCCCGTTTTTGACATTTGATGCATATTTTGATTCCTTTGCAAAACTGATTGATGTGACTTTACTTTATTGAAATATGTTGGATGGATGTATCCATGTCAGCACATAGCTATGTGACATAATCCTAAATTAACCGCATCTCATCTGAACTGCAAAAGAAAAAAAGCCACACATTTTTTCTCCACGGCAGTGTGTCCGCTTGAGATGATCTATATTTGGAGATAACCGCTAACCGGAGCTAATCATTGCTAATCGTTGCTAATCGTTGCTACCCGAGCCTTCAGTTAATGTTTTCTCCTTCCCCTTGAGCCTGAATAAAATCAGACATTTTATTAAGCATGTTGTAAAAAAATTTAACTATAAGCCAGTAGTTTGAATGACAGAAATCTGTTCAGATGAGATTGCAATGAATGCAATACGGACATGTAATTCCGTTACGGCACAAAACAGTTATTGAATCCCCAAAACACGATTTAAAACACTTTATGAAATGAACAATGATCTAGAACAACTAAAATTAACAAGAATTAACTTGGGATAGCCTTAGTGTAACATGATTTAACAGGAGTTAAGGAGGTGCACACAGGGTTGAGATTTATAATAACATGAACCTTTCTGTATGGATTAGGGCTGCAGCTATCGATTATTTTAGTAATTGAGTATTCTACCGATTATTCCATCGATTAATCAAGTAATTGGATAAGAAATACTTTTGTTTTATTGAAGAGCAATAATATACAATGGTTTAATTTTCGGAAAAAGCTAAATTTGTATTGCCTACATTGCTTACACTATCTCTCAAAAAACTAAACTTTAAGTGCCATATTACATTTCTTTTAAAGAAAACATTTTCTGAAATGCAACAACAACCTCAAACTAAGGCATACATTTAACATACAGAAACTTTACCTTAAATTGTGCAACTTAACTTTCAGAACTGCAAGTTTCAACCTGAGACTGATCTGTATATAGGCTTCTAAGTATATATAAGTTATACTTAACCTATTTTCATTTATATATTTGATTACAATGTCAGACAGCTCAGTTACACTTATGCTAGTAGATCGTTGATCAGCTGTTTCTCCGTGAAAACAGAGTGTGTGAGAGAAAATGGTGCCCAACAATCGGCTGTTTTCCCGAAGGGATAGTCAACAAGTCGGATCTTTAGGTCAAATTGTGGTCACCACTACGTATTTTCTTGTCTTTGTTTTTGGTAGTTGTTGTGTCTGGTGTAGTTTTATCGTCCCATACGACTCTGTGATTTACTTTTGTTGGGTCCGCTTCGTGGAATGGATGATTAAGTTAGACTCCATGTTTTCTGTTGAGATGTTGAAGCATTGACATCGTGCTATTATCGTGGTAAGCTAGTTTGATTTTGCAGTAGACACACTGTACGGCATTTTCGTTTTAATTACGTCTGAACTGATTCCAAACTTCGGACACTTTCTGTCGTTTTCTCCAGCCTGACTATTTACGCTCTTTCTTCATTTTGTAAACTGCGCCGTCAGTTTCATGGCATGTGTCGCCAGCAGCGTCAGCCTGTTGTGCGACCGTAATAATCCTCCGTGCGGAAACACTGTGAGCGATACGTTGGTAACATTGATTAAACGAAGCTTCAAGGCAAATCATTTTGCATCGAGGATTTTTAGTAATCAAATTATTCGAGTTACTCGAGGAATCATTTCAGCCCTAGTATGGATCATAGTATGGTTTTAAGGTTAATTTGTTGATACAACATTTTAGCTCAGAAGAGGGCAGAAGAAAAGGTGGAAGGCAATGTAACTAAAGACTACATTTTAGTGTTGTCTTTTTTGTCAACGATATCGCATGTTGATATCGCCTCGGTCAGCGTTTAATGACTGTGGTAGGGCTGCACGATATTTTGTTTCATTGTCTACATCGCGATAGTCACATTGCAGGACATTGCGATGTTGACTGTAGGAAAAAATGCGAACGATTCTACTCTGGCTCAAAAGGCCGGAGTCTTTTAAGAACAACCGGTCACTTCTCAAAGTTTTCCCTTTAATTATTGTGTTCGTTGAAAGGCAGACCAGGAAATGAAAACTCAGGATTCGTTCAGTTAAACTATAACAATCTTTAGTAAAATGATATTGCAAACCGATATTTCATGTGCATATGGATCAGCCGCTCCTTCAAGACTTTCTCTCCGTAGCCACCAACCAAGTCTCTCCGGGTCTGACCCTGGACCTTCCTTTTCCCTATTCTTTTATTCATCTTCAGGTTCCTCCTCCCGCCATTGCGTCTGGGCCGCCAATTGGTTGGATATCACTCAGGCTTTCTGTCTCCGAGAAGATAGAGAAGTTGTACGCAAGCCTTGGGATCGCTCTCATTCTCTTATTCTCTCATGGCCTAGAGATTGTCTGTTCCTTTAAGATATTTCATTAGGTGCATTCTGTTCCAAATGTTTATTAAACAAATCAGGAGCACTTTTTATCCACTAAATTTGAACCAGTCTTATTTTAAACATGCCAGACAGGAGGAGACAGCGAGGCCATCCTAGGCTACAGGACATTCTTATTCTAAACCCAATATATTTCTACATGACGCAAAAACTTTTTTGCTGCTTGATAAGTGAACTTTCACCGTTCTCCTTTTACATGATTGTTAGCGGCTGACCCTTCCCCTTTTTAAGACAGGTAGCCATGTGGGCAACGTGTGTATGTAACGTAACATTAGTTCGATGAGGTTTGTTATGGAAAGTGAGGCTCTCTGTGTGTTGAAAAGTACCGTAAGAGCACATGCTTCTTCGGTAGTGAAGCTACAGCAACGTAATCACAACATCTCCCGGCCTTTTTTCACCACAGAACGCTGCTACCAGCCAGGCTAAAGCTACTATAGTTCGCCTAGAAACAAGGCGTCTGTCCCAACTAACGTTACGGTTCTGAGCTGCGACGCTGGAAACATAACACTGATCTACTACAGCAGTCTGTGGGCCTGATTTACTAACACTAGCGCAGTTTGCGCTGCGTCTGTTTATGCGAGTTCGGTAATAGCGCACGCTATGCTTCCACATTTTGCGTAGTATTTATCAACCCTGACACCCATCAGGCAAACAGCGTCTTTCTCCGCCCACTATACCGTAAATTGCGCTGTAGCAAAGCGGTACTGGTGCTATGATATGGCTGAGTGCAGACTGCGATATTCCCACTGCTGATGCTATGACTGTTTGAAATGATCCTGATGCCAATATTTGTAACGTAGCGAGGAGTTTAACAACTGCTGGAATGGGATGTGAACGCTGAGTGGGAGATTCAATGTCATCTTTGATTTCTTCCAGTAACTCTAATATTGCACGGCTGCTTGATAAGTAACGCTAAATGATGTTGTGTTCACTGACAAAGTGTGATTCTTGTGTTCAAAATATTTTCAGCCTCGCCTATGTCTTCGTCTTGCTCAAATTACTGTTGCCATTTCACCAGCGGCATAAAGGTCTACGAGGAAACTCGATTGCGGCTGGTTTAGACCTGCTTTTAAGAGGCGGAGAATTTCCCCCGCAGAATAGAGGCGCGCTCTTACTGACAGTCTTTGTAAATACCACGGAATATATAATTAGGGGCACTTTGCGCTTATCCTCCCACCTTTTCGGGTGGAACTCCCACTTTCCCCACGCCCCTCCCGAACGCATATTGAAAGCGCAACTTGTCTCTTCTCGCTCATGTGGCAGACAATCTGCGATTTTACCTAAGTGCGCCCTGTTTGTAAATAGCCCGCATCGGTTACGTCCGTCTTTGCGACCAATTAGCGCCTGGAACGGGAGCAAACGGCTTGATAAATCTAGCCCTGTGTCTGATATAACATAATCTACACTGATTTAAATGTTCTTGTTGCTAGTGTGCGACATGCAGGTCTGCATGCTCAGCAAACCACCAATCGCAATCAATGTTGATCAGTTTATCAAACAAACAAGCATGCACGCATTATTAATATCATTCACTTTAGCCTGGATTGATAGTATTCTCTGAATACAACGGTGTCATGTCAGTCAACCAGTGTCTTTGTACCTAATTTCCCTCTCCAAAATCACTTCAGAAGAGTAGTCACAGCGCTTACTTGCTTTGGTGTTTGTACAGTTCAACAAAGAATGGTTCACATATTTCATTTTTATTGTCTATGTAGATGTGCTCCCTTATAAAATCACCCCAGTAGTCGAGAATGATTTATTATTTCTCAATAGAGCTATATATGTCATCTTGTAAAAATTTGTCTATTTTCATATCGCAATATATATCGCAGGGGAAAAAAATATTGCAATGTCAGTTTTTTTCCAATATCATGCAGGCCTAGATGGTGGTGTTTCCAAACAGGTGTGACGGTTAACGCTGAAGTATGGATTTGATTCTCGGGGGGGTATTTTGCCGAGGGTAATGTTATAAGTTAGCAGCACTCTTAGGGCGTTTTCACACATGAAAGTCTGAACCAAGGTCCGGACCAAGGTTCATGTTTTTGTTACACTGTATACATTTGATCCGGTAAGTTTTGGTTTCACACTGCAGTTATGCAAGCGCGCTAAAGATCTCTACGTGACAAAACTACGTCCTGCCGTCATCACATACGTGAGCTGCGTCTCCAGATACTTATAATTGATTGGTTTGTTGACGGGCTTCCCCATCCTCTCGTATCCTCTCTCTGTGTCGGAGTTTATTCAACTGCCTGCTGCTCTCCCCTACTGCCGCGGCTCTTTTTGTTTTGTTGTGATGTTGAGAAGCAAGACACGGGAACTTTCTTTCTGGAGAATTTATTCAGAGACAAACTGAAACCAACACTGTAGTATTTACTACCACTTAACAAATAAACTGCTGATGCATTCTCCGCTCTGATAGCCGACAGCTGTCTGCTCTGAGCTCATTCACAGTCTCTCTCTCTCACTCTCTCTCTCTCTCTCTCTCACTCACTCACTCACTCACTCACACACACACACACACACACACACACACACACACACACACACACACCCACAAGCACCGAGCTATTCCTTAAAAGCTTCCCCGGTCTTGTAACACAAGGAGAGCCTGCCAGAGCTTCTTATTTGGTCCAAAAGTCCGAACCATCCAAAAAATGCTTTCACACTATAAACGAACCGGACCATGGTTCAGTTTGGTCCGGGCCGAGACCACCTCTTTTTATCGGACCAAAATTTGGTCTTTTGATCCGGACCGTGGTCCGGGGGAGGTTTCATACCTGTAATTTTGGTTCTGATCAAACTAAAAAGTCCGAAAGTCCGGACCAAATAAGGTATGTGTGAAAACACCCTTAAACAACCGGACCCAGGGTGAGTCTGAGGAAGACTTCTCTCTTTTCCCCGTCAGCAGCTCCGAGATAGAGACCTGTCTGCACAGCGCTGCGGAGGAAGCGAGATTAAGTACAGTATATAGTATTCATATAGTGTCTGTCTGGCTTTTGTTTGATATCTATTGTCGGCAAAATGGCTTTTTATTGAGTTTCCTCTTAGTGAAATGCTCTGAGTGAATTTAAGCTGGGCTTTTATTTATTTATTTTTTTCATGAAGGGTAGACACCGAAGAGCCAGCTTTGTGGTAGTGCCTTTTTTTTCTCAACCTTTTTCAACACAACAGTTGTCATGTTCCTGTCAGCTATCAGCTCGTGCTCCAGGAAAGTGAAGAAAAAGTTTGGTTGGTATGTCCAGCAATCATGTACCGTTGGAAGTAGCAAAAAGTGAACTGCACTCAAAGCCGGTAAACATAACTGGCTTTAAATTGACTGTCACCATCTCTATAAACCCCCCATCCCCCCTTCTGGAGAGTTCATTACAACAACACAAGATATTGTTTGTCCGAAGGGTTTTATAAAGGACAACTTTATGACTTGAAAAGGAGCCTGAGTGGTTTTCCCCCTTACTGAATCCACCCCCCTCCACAACCCACAGACATACACACATTTCACTTCTGAGTGTTAAACGCTCCACTGGGCTTTAATACTCCAACCTAATGTTTCCTGTAAATCTCTAGAAACAGTTGAAATAACAAGTTCTTTTGGGGAAACATATAATCCTACAGTTTAGAGTGGGCCTTTGAACAAAAATGCCTTGTGTCTCAGGGCTCCTCTAAAAGTGCCCTTTTTTTTTATAACTCCCTTGGTGGTGAAAACCTATTTTTAAAGTCCTGTTGCTTTTAATACTGACGCTGTCTTTATCTGCCTTCTTCAGAACTGACTGTTTCTTTCTCTGTCTTTGTTTGTCTCTCACTAAACCACAGGCGGTCCGTGTCACAAAACCCAATATCCCAGAGAGCATTCGCAGGAACTACGAGCTCATGTGAGTTTTATTTTTTTCCATGCCCAACGAGGAATGTTCCCTGACCTCTAAAGTCTGTGTTGTGTAATTCTTTTTCACTCCCAAGTGAATAGACCAGATCCTCATCATCAACTCCTTCTGCCAAGTCATGTAAGACCTCTGCTGTTTCATCTCAGACTGTGAACATCTTACTCTGGCTTTGTGAATCAGCAGCATGTGCTTAGTCATGGCAACTGTAATAAAGGATTGCGTTTGATAGCGGGGTCGCATGAGGCAAGGGCAGCACATGGCCGTCTCCCTTTCGGGGTTATATGCTCGGCCTGCCCATTGGATTAGGGGTGGAACCCAGATGACAGACTGGCAGTGGCACCCAGCAGCCTGCAAAACTCAGACAAAAATTGAGAAGTGAATTCACAGTCAGAGGCCACTTCACTTGGGAGGCCATGCAGCCGGAACACATGTTGCAACATACAGTAACTTCAGCGTTTGTTTTGGCAGTGGATAACTTGGTTAGTGGGATGATGGGGCAGCGATCAATGACAGTAAGTGTGACTGTTGCTGCAGCTGCATGGGCTCCCCCCCAAGACCTCTCTGTGTGTGTGTGTGGAGCTCAAAGGCAAGGGATCACTGCACAAGGAATGGGTTACAGGAACGAGGAGAACTGGAATAACGTTCTGGAGGAGGCAAGTGTTCATCAAATGCTGGCGAAGTCTGGACCAGAGAGATGGGAGCAGCGGTGGTTACTGGGCTCTGTGCCGCAGTTAAGGGACTACAAAGCAAAAGTGTCATTTAGTTTTTCTCCGCAGCTCCCAAAGGACACATTTATTGTAATAATTATTGTAAGTTTATTTGATTAGGACAATGCACATTAATCAACATTTCTGTAAATGCGCCAGTGTTAGCCATTCGGCTACTTTTCAACTGTAGTCCTAGTTCCCTAGCATGCATGTCATGCATAGGTGGGAAGAAACCGGAGCACCCTGAGGAAACTCAGGGAGCATATGCAAACTTAACTCAGAAAGGCCCGGGACGACCTGGGTTCGAACCCAGAACCTTCTTGCTGTGAGGCAGAAGTGCTAACCACTGAGCCACTGTGCTGCCTGACATAGGAACATCGTGTGAATATATACATGCCACAAGAAGAATAAATCCAAGCTTATTGGAGAGCAGCCAAATGAATATTTTTACAAATCAATCAAAAGGTTGTTTAACAATTTCCAGTAGCCAGTGGCAAGATTTTAAATGTCTCTGTATATATAGCTTGTCCTTCAATAGCCATTCAGACATTCCTGTCTCCTTTTTTTTTTTTATAAACTGTCAGAACTTCACTCAGTTTAACATTCAGATTTTATAGTCGCAAGCCTCTCTACAACTCATAAATCAGTGAGACAAAAACCCTCTGCATAGGCATTTTGACTACATCGCCATGTCACAGCTCTTAAAACAGTGAGACAATTTCAAACCGATGCATTCAATTCAATTTTATTTATAGTATCAAATCATAACAAGAGTTATCTCGAGACACTTTACAGATAGAGTAGGTCTAGACCACGCTCTATAATTTACAAAGCCCCAACAATTCCAGTAATTCCCCCAAGAGCAAGCATAAGCGACATAATGCGACAGTGGCGAGGAAAAACTCCCTTTTAGGAAAAAACATTGGCAGACCCAGGCTCTTGGTAGGCGGTGTCTGACGGTGCCGGTTGGGGATGAGATGAACAGTGGCAATAATAGTCAGAGAAATGTTGAAATGGTTAACAAAAACTTAAAGGAACATAATTTCTTTAACACTCTCATGCACTCTCACAAAACAGGTGCCTATATAGTAAGCACATTAACTACTGTTTTCGTTGGCATTTTTTTTTTATTGCGCAACCCTGTCGTCTGCGTTCTCCGCAATAAGCGTAGCACAACATTGAATCATGTTGGCCTGTGTCAGCAGCTCAGTCTGGGATGATTCTGAGTCACCTAGTTTCACATTGGCCGGATTGTTACTGAAATGTTCACTGGTACTGGCAGACTTGAACCCAAAAGCATGACAAAAAGACAGTCTGGAGTTTGTAAGAAAAGCTCAGTTTACTTAAACAGTTGAGACAGGGTCAAAACCGGGAAATTCGTCACACAGGCAAACAAATCCGAAGAGAAGCATGCAGGCAGAATCCAATGTCCAAAACGCAGGCAAACAGGGTCAGAACAGGCAGACCAGGGAAATATACACTAAGTAACACTGGAGAGCTTGTCATTAACACACAGGACAATCGGGCAGGGACTAAGGGAAAGTGGACTTGATATTAGTGAGGGACTAATGAGGGAATGGGCCAGAGGTGAAACCAGGTGCGGGTAATGAGCCGATAGCCAGGTAAAATGATCTTGCAAGTTCCTGAGCAGACAGAAGGCTGTTAACAGTGTGTGACGATGAGTTATTGTTGGTATTGCGCAATACTCCAGCATGGAGGCCGCCTGCAGTGCTCCACAATAACAGCAAGAAATGGAAGCCACAACAGCACAACCACTTTATAAACTATTTAAAACGAGCTCCAGATAAAACAAAAAAAAGTCATACTACTATTGGAATATTTCATTTTATTTATTTATACGGACAATGCACATTAATCAACATTTCTGTAAATGTGTCTAATTTTCAACTTTTGTCCTTTTGGCCAGTTGTTTTGGGTACCAGAGCAAAAGGAAACAGCAAGACATTAGTACGGGTTAAAATTTACAGTCAGAAGACAAGACGCCATAAAGACAGCAACAAAATAAGCATTCCCATGAAGCCTTGCAGAGTCTGGGTTTTACAGTTAAAGTGTGTGTGTTTTATGTTTGCAGGGAGAGCGAGAAGACGAAGCTGCTTGTCTCTGTACAGACACAGAAGGTTGTGGAGAAGGAGGCAGAAACCGAAAGGATCAAAGCTGTGATAGGTGAGAGAGACGGAATAAAGCAATCGCGGAGAAGTGCATTACACACACTACAGGTTGGAAATGCAAATATGCTTTTGTTTTATAGAGGCTGAGAAAGTGGCTCAAGTGGCAGAGATCAAGTTTGGACAGAAGGTGATGGAGAAGGAAACTGAAAAAAGGATCTCTGAAATCGAAGGTTTGTTTCCAGCCATGGAAGAAGTACGCAAATCCTTTGCTGAATTAAAAGCGCCAGCACAACAATGTAACAAGATTAGGTCTAAATCTAGTAAATGGCTGAACCCTGTATGGTCATTGGACCTAATTGTGGCCAAATTGTTCTAGGGATAGTCAGCGGTGGTGTCTATAATGTGAATATAGATACTAAATGTTCATCTGTTGTGTTCCCAATAATATTAGTTTGTTGTATACTGAAGTAGCACATCACATGACATGGTAAAGATACGTTTGAGAGTTTTAGTTGAGGAATAATTTTCAATGTAACCATGCTATTTTCAACAAGTTATAGTTCTGGATTACTCATCTAAAATGTTACTGTTATTAGTCTCGCTTTGCCACAACCTCATTCCAAAGCGCGCTAGAGGAGAGTCTGACTAGTCCACACAGCATGTGTGATGGGAGGAAAATGGGCTCTCGTTTACTGGCATTTCTTTAAGTCAATCACAATCGTCTTGGGCGGTGAAAAGGCGCGGTGCCGCTGCAAAATAGGCTCGTAAGGAACTTGTTGTGGTGGAACGTGTGCATTTTAAAAGTTGTTTTAGTCGTGCAACAGAAAACTCAGATTGGACAGATAGCCTAGCTAGCTGTCTGGATTTACCCTGCAGAGATCTGAGGAGCAGTTAACCATAGTCCTCACAAATCCACCGGAGTTTAGAATAACAACACAAAGGAAGTCCAAGGCAACGGATATCGGGCCTAAATGAGTGAAATCCGGCGTGGATATAGACTATTGTGTAAACAGACTAGAGCCAGGTTTCACCCAGTGACAATTATGAACCACAGCCTCAAATGTTGCATCTAAAGCTGCATCATTTATTAATGGACAAACTGAAACCTGCACTGTACATTTACCACCACCTCACAACTTTTATTGTGTGTTTATGTGCGATGTGTCGCCATTTTGTTTCTTTCGAATGCCCAAGATGAATTTCTCCTATCTGAGACAATAAAGGCTTATCTTATCTTATCTAACTTTGCCAACCAAGGCTAACGTTAGCTGGTAACTAAAGGAGGGAAAGTCTCCTGATTGTCTGTGTTTTGCTGTACATGCAGATGAATGGCGCCAGTACCTCGGGGGTCCGTGTTTACCCACTGGTAAAACTCCGCTGGACCACTCGCTTCAGAAGGGTTTAAAGTCTGCAGCTTTCCCTCTTTAGCGTTTAGCTTGGCAAAGCGCCATTGCAACCATAAACAACACTGGCTTGGCCGTATCATCCTCGCTAGCTCCGCCCTCTCGTCCACAAATCATCGCATCCAGTTTAAAAAAAACAAGATGGCGACAGCCAAACTGCCAAACATGCTGAACACTGTAACAAAGTTGAGATTTGTAGAAGTGCATCAGAAGTCAATGCGATTTTAAAAAGAAAACCTAGTGTTATGATTACGAGTAGACCTCCAAGTGGTTTTCAGCAGCTGTGCTGTGTACAGTCAGAACTGCTTATTTCCAAGCGTGTTTGTTTTGAGTACTGGTTTGCTGTTTGAGTCTGGGAACCAGTTGTTTAGATTGAAGTCATAATTGCAGATTGCAGTATTTACGCCAGCTTCCTACTTTCTGACCGCTTGTTTCTGATTTATAGACGGCGCTTTCCTGGCCCAGCAGAGAGCCAGGGCCGATGCAGAGTTCTATACGTCACAGAGAATCGCAGAGGCCAATAAGGTAAAGAGATGACACAAACACACTTCCCGCCTTAGCCAGGACTAATAGTGAAGTCCAGACTGCTCTGATGTAATTTGAATTCTGTCGCCCCTCTTGCAGCTGAAGTTAACACCAGAGTACTTGCAGCTAATGAAGTACAAGGCCATCGCAGCCAACAGCAAAATCTACTTTGGGAACGAAATACCCCAGATGTTTGTGGACTCTGGCTCTGCAGGGAGCTCTATCAAGGCCTCTGCAGCCATGGACATTGTTGCTGAGCAGATCCTGGACCTGGATTAGCAAGGGAAGGGAAGTATTGGGGCCCACAGGGCCACCCAGGGGTGGAGGACCGTCTGCTGCAGGGCAGGGCCCCGGCCCACAGCCTAGCTGGCAACTTCTCCCCTCTGACCCGGTGAAGCTCTGCTGACCAGGGCCCGTATTTCTCAAACATCTCCGAATACCTGCTAGAAATCACACTGGAAGTTTGACTAGGATGTAATGTTATCCTAGCTCAGAGCCAGACGACTTGAGTTATTTAAGAAGCTTCCTATTCTTCTACTCTGTTCAGATAGAGAATGAGATTGTCTAGACTAGGTAAATATGAAATAAAACCAAGATGAAATAGCATCACCCGTGGGTGTATAAGTAGCTCCTTAAAGATATAATACGCAATTCTTTCGTCAAAAAAAAAACATGTTTAGACTAATACAAAAGTTATCCCTCTCAATCCTCATAACCAACTAGCAGTGTGGGGTGGTGTCTGTATCTGCAGAGAACCTGCCCTCTGCCTGGACCTTCTCTTTTCTTTTTTTCTTTTTCTTTTTGCAGAGTCAGAACACTTCTGGCCTTCAACAAGAGCCTTAGGGCCTAACGTGGGTGTGTAACCCCCTCCCCAGCCAATAATGGCGTGTTCTGAATTCCAATTGCCGTTTGTCTCTTGGGTCTCATACCTGCGCACAAGTTCCCCTGACAGAAACTGACAGGATGAAGCTCTGCGTTCACTCATAATCCGACAGTGTGGCACCTTCACTCGGTGTGTGTGTGTGTGTGTGTGTGTGTGTGTGTGTGTGTGTGTGTGTGTGTGTGTGTGTGTGTGTGTGTGTGTGTGTGTGTGTGTGTGTGTGTGTGTGTGTGTGTGTGTGTGTGTGTGTGTGTGTGTTTCAGAAGGTGCTGCGAGACGAGAGCCTTTTATTCCTCGGATTACTGCGCTCCCTCTGTAGCTCGCTCAACCACTGCTGCTCTCTCTCTCTCTCTCTCTCTCTCTCTCAACATCACCGATCCATTACTGCTTCTGTGTTTATACTGTTAACCATTTAGGTACATGTGTGCTGTCAGCTTTTGAAGCAGAGATATTTGTTCAGTTGCGGGGAAATTACTAATAATTCATCTTAATTAAGCTTTCAGGTGCAATGAATATAATCAGTTTTTCTTGTTACATACATTGGCCATTCACTAACCCCTGTCCCCTAGTAACTGTTGCTATGCCTGTCATGCTCTCAGTTCTCACACAGGCACAAATCCAGTAGACTAAATTGCAGATTTACCATCTAAATTGTGAGTCATTTTCTACACAATTGGTCTGTGATCTCAGACAGAGGTAGAAAAAAAGCAGATTCTCATTTCTAGCCAATGAACGTCCATTTTGTCGGTTGAAATGAGAACTTTCGCTAACGCAGATGAACACAAAGTTTAATCCATTCCTTGTGTTTTTGGTTTTGAAAAGGTGATACATACGTTTTACCAACACATACGTTTTTTGTTTTTTTTAAGTGCAATGTCACTCTTTACAGCCCAATGCACAGCACTAAAGGACACGGCTGTTCAAAAAGAGGGATTTAGAGGAAACGATTTAGCGGTTTAGCAATTGCAACAATTTAACGTTTGTGAATGAAGTAGTTGCATCCCAGTGGGCGGGCGGGGAGACAGACCTTTTAATCAAACACATGACATGTCCCACATTCTCACGGTCCAAGTCCAGGTCAGGAAAGCTCTGCTAAATCCTAGAGGATGTGGAATGACTTGACAAGATCAACGAAGTTATTCAAATGCTGATACTCGCCTGCTGAAACAAAGGACCAAATCTGAGGATGGGTAGGCTGTGATTTCTTATTCTGAACTGTTAGAAAACTACGGACCCTGACCAGATAAGTCACTGTAGACAAAACACTGGGACGATGAATGTAGCGTGTGGTAGCTGCCGCCTGTCGGATGTCATATCAATCCATTTGTTTGTTTTATGTTTTGTAAGATAATTCTTTTGAGCGCGGGGGACCTGTTAAATATTAATTGAATTTGTGCAGCCGTTTGAAGTTGTACCACATTTTTGCTGTGTATGTATGTCGCACCTTTTTGTTTTCCTCACTGTACAATCAGTGGAGAGACTATATTTGTGCAGCTCTTTATTTTTTGACTGTTTAATATCGGTTTTGCGTTCGGAGTTCAATACCGTGGCCGCTCTGAAAAAGGTGACGATGGGTGTTGACAAGAAAAACAAACTGCTTTTCTACTCCAGATTTCATACATGAGACATGTGGCCATCAACCTTTGTTGATAGGCCATGATGATATATAATAATTAGTGCTGTCAAACGATTAAAATATTTAATCGCGATTAATCGCGTTAATGTCATAGTTAACTCTCAATCATTCGCACATTTTTATCTATTCTAAATGTCCCTTGATTTATTTTTGTCCCATTATTATTTTTTTTTTCTCATTTTAATGCTCTAAAGTGGATCGGCTTGTTTTGTGCTTTTGTCGCCTGGCTTTGACGAGGGGGGGCGGAGAATTGGCATCAGCTGTGAGCTTGGCCATCAAGTGGTATTTCAGACTGGACGTGCTGCGATGATGGCTCCGTTCACAACAACAAAACACACACATCACTTTGGTCTTGTCAATGGAACCGTTGCGCTTCAAACTTTCCATTCAGAATCTTATTGGCATCCATTTCGCCGTCTCCTGCTCGCCATCCACTCAAAACCTAACGTTAGCCTGCTACTCTTTGGCTGGCTCGCGAGCCCAAACAAGTGTGTGCGGCGTGGCTGTTGTTTAGTTTCCGGTCTAGCTAGATCCGGCATGGTGTTGGTAGTTTTTCTAACGTTACTAGTTGTTGCAACCGCATGTGGAAAAAAACTACAAAGTTCGCTAGGCCAAAAAGAACGTTAATCGCGCGATTAAAAAAAAATTGACGCCGTTAAAATGGGTTTGCGTTAACGCCCTTAATAACGCGTTTAACTGACAGCACTAATAATAATATATAACCATTTCATGTTTTTCCTGTAAGAATGGCAACATGACTTAATGCACTGGAGGAGGAAGAGGGCGTAGGAAGTGCAATATACTGATTGATGCTGACGGACTTGCAGTACAAATATTACCAACCTGCGCAGGTTAAAATTGTCTGTAGGAGTCAGATAATCATTTTTTAGTCTTGAGAAATCTTGGCTTAATCAGGACCAAAAAAACTAACTCTTTTTAATGTGTGACCTCTGTCTTAGATGACTAAACACATTCTTTGTATACATGTTGAGAAAGTGTTGGAGTCACAGCATTTGGCAACAGAGGGTTGTGGTAATTCACAACACAGAATATGTGTGCGCTAACTAACCAAATGATAGGCTCTGAAAAGAACCACTCAGCATCGATGATTGACTCATTTCATTACATAGCGTCAGGCTTCAGGGAAGGGGCATGTTTAGGCATGGATTCTTGGAACTCGATAAGTTTTTCTTCTTTGTTGAGCAGACAGTTCCACGGTGAGAGAATATTTCTGTAGTGTGAAGCTCAATGTCTTGTGTCCAGAAATCACCGCAACCAAATACAACTTCCATGTATCGTTTCTAGTACAAAGCAGTGATTATATTATGTGTTATTGGCACCGCTCTCTGTTGTTGTTTAAAGTTGGTCCGGTTCCTCAAAATGACTTCCAGTTGTCATTTGAATTTGAATTTCTCTGATTGATAGAGACTTACAATGACTTGAAAAAACAAATGTTCTTGCACTGATTCCAATTGTGAATGTGTAATCAACATATTGTCATTTGACAATAAAGTACTGTTTATTCTTTGAGAAATGAATGGCATTATTACGAGTTTTTATTTGCATTGCATATCTAATATACAGCATGTCATTATTAAAACCGTTTTCAAACCAAACATTTAGCATCTACACAGCTGTTGTAATTGCATATCTGATTATCTAAAAGAGTTGAAAAAGTACTTTCTCACTATTTGCATTTCCCATCCCAAATCAACTTTAACAACTTTAATGTTGGCCTTTTAATGATTAGTTCCAGGTTGTAAAGGAGAGCGAGGGGTTTCACATACCCAAATCTTTCTTCGTCATTCGATCCTGACTAACTCCAAACCATCCGTTGAGAAGCACGGAACTAATAGTTACTCATGAATTGCTGTTTCTCTTCCCTTTAATTTGTGAGCCCACTTACAGTAAGACAAAGGATACATCATACTGAGAAGTTCCCGTTAAACTCTCATTACAACCCTTGTTATCTTACCATCAGTTACGTTTTTTGTACCCTACCTTATTGTAAAGTTTTACCCTGGAAAGTGACAGGAACCTTTTAGGAAACGATAAAAGAAATCAAGAACCAGTACAATAAGACATTGCCCTTTTAACACTTCCATACAGTCCACACGTAGGCAATCTGGCAGTTCTGGCAAATGCCAGAAGGGCCGATGCACTCTCGGGATGATTTTGGCCACTTGAAAAAAGAAAAGAAATGCCGCAACGCTGGCGTTTCACACTAATTTGACAAAAATTTGCAAGACCTTTTATAGCTGCAGCCTCGAGCCTCCCGTCTGGCTTCCACTTCTCAAAAAAAAAAACTTGCATCTTTTAAAGGGATACTTCACCGATTTAGCATTCAGCTTTGTATCAGTAGAAACCCGATAGTATTTCTGAATGACCGTGCCTCCCTCCCTCATGTCCCCCTGAGACGAGAGATTTCTGCATTTGGGGCCTGGAAAAAAATCTTCCGATGACGTAAAATGACGATTTTTGCGTCATTGGAAGATTTTTTGGGCCAGTGTCAGTACCCGATCCGTTCCACCTGCACAATCCGTTCTGCGCATGTGCAAGATGACACGTATGCCATGACGTAGGCGCAGATGATAATGCTGCGTTCATTCCACCACCACCTTGGAATAACGGCACCGCTTCCACCTGCACGATCCGTTCTGCGCATGCGCAAGATGTTCACACGCTAGCCTCCAGCTAACGTTAGTTAGCTAATAGCTAATTCGGCGGACTGCTAGGTGATTATAGCGGTCTGCCGTTAGCCTCCCCCGGGAAGCTAACGTTAGTTTAGCTAACTGTTAATTCGGCGGACCGCTAGGTGATTATAGCGGTCTGCCGTTAGCCTCCACCGGGAAGCTAACGTTAGTTTAGCTAACGGTTAATTTGGCTAACCACTAGCTGATTGCAGCGGTCTGCCGTTAACCTCCACAGTTAAGCTAACGTTAGTTTAGCTAACAGCTAATTCGGCTAACCACTAGCTGAGACAGCATGTAACTTTAAAAGACCCTCAAAATAAAACTTGAAAATAAACGTTAACATATATAATAGCTGTTACGTCAGTTCTACTTTACTTGTGCTCATTTAAAATACAATCACTCAATACTTGTCTTTATTGTTATTACTGTAATGTCTTAATTTAGCTGTAGCTTGCTTTTCCCATTAAGTTTAACTTAACGTTATTTTAGACTGAATCTAGCTGCAGAAACAACGTAACCAGTGGGGCGGTGCCTGTTATTTCGAGGTGGCATGAACGCAGCATTATCATCTGCGCCTACGTCATGGCATACGTGTCATCTTGCACATCGCGCAGAACGAGTTGTGCAGGGGGGAACGGATCGAAGGGGTATGAGCCGTACGCTTCAGAACTCGAGCCATCATGGCGCCATTTTGTTGCTAACTGGCCATCACCTCCTGTTAGCATTCCGCTTACCGCCATTTTTTTTTACGTCACTTGACTGAGAATAACTTTACATCCGAAGCGTTTAAAGACTCGATTTGTCCATTGTTTAGTTCGAAAGAAACACAACAACGTATAAAAGGCTCCATTACCTTGTATCTCACGTTATGGCTCCGTAGCAGACATTTTTGTAAAAATAGGCTAACGATTGTATCATAACCAAGTGACTTACTGTCGCACAGTAGAGGAATTACCGTATAGTACAGGAGAAGCTCGCAGGCAGTTTCGACTTACGTTAGCTGTTTAGGTTTAATTACTAATGTTAACTAGCATGTTAGTTAGCAATAATTAGCCTGTGCTTATGTTATCTCCTTACATATACTTACACTCTCCGTCTCTGATTGGGAATGATTGAGATTTCTCTCGGCACAGCTACCAGAACACTTACAACTTTCAGACACGTTGCTCACGTCACATTTACGCTGTCTCTGTCAGTTGGAGGCTGCGCAGTAAAGCTGGCCATCACCGGAAAAGTGCTTCTAATAGCCTTCACTGGTCTCCGTCCAGAGCAACGGGGTCTATTGGTCCATTAATCTATATGTCAATGGTACTGACAACAACAGCCAGAGGCAAAGGACTACAGCCAGTAGTAGGATCTACTTCCGTATGTTTTCAACACGCCCACAGGGGGTTGGACTGCCCAGTCTGGCCGAGGTATTCCGAATGAAAACGACTGTCAGCCATCTTGAATCTTCGCTAAACAGGCTTTCGGTTTTCAGCAGAAAACATTTACAACAATTATCTGCATTCAAACTACCGGACGTGTGTACCACCGGGATACATCGGTACAGATCGGAGAATATGGAGGAAACGTTATTACAGACGCAATACTCGGCACACTACGTGAGCTTCGCCTGCACGGAGACCAGCGGTGTCGCTCAATGCCGCTAGCCGGCTAGGGGACATCCTCATCGGCTAGGTGGAAAGCTAACGCTAGCTGTCCACCTGTCCCAGCCATCCTGCTTGCAAGTGTCTGCTCATTAAACAACAAGCTGGACTACATCCTCCTTCAACGAAAATTCCAACGTGAGTTCAGTGACTGCTGTGTTTTTGTTGTTGTGGAAACATGCCTGAACAACAGTGTACCGGAACCGGGACTATCCAGCTACCAGGCTGCTCTCGCCGGCCCGTGGAGGTGGGCTGTGTTAAACGGACTGGCGTAGAAATAAAATCCAACTAGCTACTGCTAACTGCTGGTGGAGCTTGTGACTGTTAAATGCCGACCATTCGACATTCCACGCTAATTCACGGCTGTGTTTATACTGTGTTTAGCTACACCAATGCTAGTATGCGTTAGCTGAACTTTACGGATCCTGCTTGCAAGTGTCCGCTATTTAGACCACAAACTGGACTACATCCAACTTCAACGACACTCCCAACGTGAGTTCAGAGACTCGCGTGTTTTGTTGTTGTGTATGCATATTCTCTGTCGGGTAAAGGTAATTGTTAAAGTGGTCAAAATGTGGTGATTTGTATATTTAACTGCTATCTGCTGGTGGATTTGTGACTGTTAAATGCCGACCATTCTACATTACACACTAATTCACGGCTGTGTTTATGCTCGGTGTTTACAGCCCACCAAGCGCTAATGCTAGTATGCGTTAGCTGAACTTTACGGAGCCTATAAAGTGTGTGTACTAAATGTAGCCTGTTTCGTATGTCGTTTTTATATAATGTCGTTTTTATATAATGTCGTTTTTATATGTCGTTTTTATATAATGTCGTTTTTATATATGTTAAATGTGTAACACCACTTGAGTCACGATGAAACGTTGTTTCGTGTATATGGTTGAAATGACAATAAAACACGCTTGAGTTGAGTTGAATGCCTCTGTCGGTCTGTCAAGCGGTAGGCGTGGCTTGGGAGTGGACTCAAAGCAACGAAGCAGGTGCATTCTGGGATTTGGTGTTTTTCATCCATATAAGACCAAAACACATTTTCTGTCTTTTCTCGGCCTAGAAGGCACCAATTTCAATTTTTTTTTCACATTTCTACTACATAAGTGACCCAATTTAAAGATATATTCAGCTTTCCAGCGGTGAAATATTCCTTTAAATATGCAAGCATTTCCATTCTCTTCTAAGATGGTGCCATGGTAGTTAATTTGAAGGATTTATGAATTGTGTGTGTGTTTTAGTTTTATTTCATTATGAAAGCCTGTAAGTGCTGCTGGTGCCGTAATCTCACGAGAGCCTGTTTTTTGCAAATTATAAAGTTAAATAATGTCCCCATCTGAAATTGGGCCGGCGAGGGAAGGAATTGCCTGGTCAAAAATTTTGGCCCAGTCCTCCACACAGACCCACTCCTACAAATACTCTGGAGTACTACTCAGCTCCAGGTTCACAGTGTATTGGTTATTTGAGGCTAAAAGGAAACCTGTAATAACACTGACATACTACCACCTTCAAAGTTTAAATGACAAACTTGTTAACAAACATTTGCATATTGACACATTATTTGGAGTTATATCATTTTATATATATATATATATATATATATATATATATATATATATATATATATAAATAAAAAATATATACTATATATAATATATTGGAGGCAAATGTGTCCAATATTCACTCTCTTTTAACTCTGGTTTACCAACTCCTGAAGGAAATATCTCTCTTCAGTTGCTAAATGTTCCACTATGTTAACCAGCTATCTCTAACTGAGCTTTTTTACTGCTGTGACTGAAAGTGACGCTATAAGAGCGGTCAGAGTGAAATCGCAATAGTCAGTTGTGGGTTGGACGGCTAAAACAATGAGCTGGAACTCCCTTTTAATCTCCGTAAAGCCGAGAGGAGCTGCAGATGCAGGGGATCATTCTCTGTGGGTTGATCATTAAAAATGATCGCCTTTCACATATTGCCACATTGTTTTCT
Source organism: Perca fluviatilis (assembly GCF_010015445.1). Classification (NCBI taxonomy): domain Eukaryota; kingdom Metazoa; phylum Chordata; class Actinopteri; order Perciformes; family Percidae; genus Perca; species Perca fluviatilis. The sequence goes on along the minus strand of NC_053117.1, from coordinate 7,174,674 downwards.
CAATGTCATTTGATTCATTGACAGTGGGGGAATGTAACTAAGTACATTTACTCAAGTTCTGTACTTAAGTACAAATTTGAGGGTACTTGTACTTTACCTGAGTCTTTTCTTTTCAGGACACTTTCTGCTTCTACTCGGCTACATTTCAGAGAGAAATATTGTACTTTTTACTCCGCTACATTCATGTGACAGCTTTAGTTCCTTTACAAATTGAGATTTTTGCACACAAAACACATGTAGTTTATTAAATACAATGTTTTATTACTAGTTAAACTACCCAACAATATAACGGCGTACAAGTCCAGCTGAAATGATTAGCCGATTCAACACTTTGTTGATTGACAGAACTGTTTCCATCGTTTCCAGTTTCTAAAATGTGAGGATTTTTCTGCATCGAGTACTTTTACTGTTAATACTTAAGTACATTTTCCCAATGATAAGTACATATTTTTTCTTAAAGGAGAAATCCGGCGCAAAATGAACCTAGGGATTAATAACCCGTGTACCGAGTCGACCGTTATCTGGGATATGTTTTCATGCTAATCGAATGTGACTAGTTTTATCGCAAACCGCTAATTAGCATATAACGCTAGTCGTCGGGGCACGGGTAAGGTAAAAAGAAATCACTATTTCTATACCACTAACAAGGCTCAGAATAGCACCACCAAGGAGAGGGGAGTTTCAACATACTGAAATCTTTCTTCGTCATTCAATCGTGACTAACTCCAAACCATTCGCAAAACTTTTTTTTTTACATTACATTACAACCCTTATTATTTTACCATCATTTACACTTTTTTGTACCCTACCTTATTGTAAAGTTTTACCCTGGAAGGTGATTTTTGTAGGCTTTATGTTGAACCGTATGCTTTCCTGTAGACTTTTGCCCATTGGTATTGGAGTGACAAATACGAAAAACATTATATGAAATGTCACTTGAAATCTCCCGCGGTCCGTGGTTCGACTGGTCATGACTGTTTTCCCCAAGATGGCGCCCGCCTGTATACATGAACGGTACGGTCTTTCTAAACTATCTTTTTAATAAACTGTCTGTACACTTACAAAGTTCTCAATGCTTCTGTTTACATGTAGGGACCCTCATTATTCTACCGTGGAAGTGTGGTGCTATTCTGAGCCTTGTTAGTGGTATAGAAATAGCCATTTCTTTTTACTTTACCAGTACCCCGACGACTAGCGTCATAAGCTAATTAGCGGTTTGTGCTAAAAGTGGTCACATTCGATTTGCATGAAAATAAATCCCAGAGAGCGGTGAACACGGTACACGTCTTATTAACCCCTAGGTTCATTTTGCGCCACCTTTAAGTAACATTTTCAACGCAGGACTCTTACTTGTAACGGAGTATTTTTACAGTGTGGTATTAGCACTTTTATTGAAGTACAGGATATGAAAACTTCCACTACTCTTCATTGTTGGTATAAAGCTATTGGTTATAGTCTTAAATGACCCTTCTTACCAGTCAGACCGGATTGGATCATCATGCAGGATCTGCTTTAGTTGACATTGGACTTTGTGGCAAAAATTCCATCCCAACAGTTTAACAAATTAGGTATAGCCAACTGACTCAGAGGAACTTTATGGCTTTGTGGTGTGATCACAGGGCGTTTGCCAACTTCGACCGGTTGCTAATCCAATTCTTTTTTTCCCCTCCTACATCATATTTTGTTCATATTCTGCCAGTTTGAGAACTGATCCTGTCCTGGCTGAAGATGTCTCTTTTTTTTTTTTTTTTCTGGCAAATAAGGTCTAAGAAACCTTTTCCCTCCAAAGAAAGCAGGCAGAACCAATAGAGTAGTGATGTGAGTCAAATGGACTTTTTCGTTGTGTAACACTTATCTTTGGTCACAATGGCTGAACGTTTGACGTATATTGTTTGGTTTATGTTAGATCAGAGTGAAATCCTGTTTAAAGTTAAGAGAAAAACCAAGTACAGATTATGGATGCAGTGCAGACTGTGGATGCATTACTGATGTAAGACAAGCTGAATCCAACCTAATTTGTTATGATTGATTGTTCAAGAATATTTAGATCTGTGACATTTTCTTTATATATTTATTTGTTAAGACAAAATCATCCATTATTCACCTACAACCTGCAGTGTACCACCTTTTCCCTGCATTGACAACAATAAAACCTTGGAAACGGCACTGGATCCTGTGTTTAAATGTGCACACCACATCAGATGTTGAGTGAACCAACACCAATCAGCACTTAAAAGAGTTTTTTCAGGCTGGTTCAGATGAGAAAGATGCTCACAAGAAGCTCACGAGCAGCTGTAGGATTCTCTCCGACCAGAATGAGTTTGTAGACCGGTTTTTATACAAGGTCACAGGAAACCGCAGAATAAACAAAAGCTGAGAAGACGTTCAACTCACAAGTCCGTCGGAGTAGAATCGCATAGATTCAATTGTGTCGGCTTCAACAAATCAAAAGAGCTTTGATTAGTAAAGATGTGAGTTTCTGTTGGAGCCAACCTAGGCTCTAAACAAAATGTCTCACTCAGAGTGATCAAGCAAATGCTTTGTTTTATCACCAAACTAAAGCAAAGGCAGACATACAGTACTTAAAAGTACATATAGTGCTCATATTATGCTCATTTTCAGGTTCATAATTGTATTTAGAGGTTATATCAGAATAGGTTTACATGGTTTAATTTTCAAAAAACACCATCTTTTTGTCGTACAGCACATTGCTGCAGCTCCTCTTTTCACCCTGTGTGTTGAGCTCTCTGTTTTAGCTACAGAGTGAGGCATCTCACTTCTGTTCCATCTTTGTTGGGAGTCGCACATGCTCAGTAGCTAGGTAAGGACTACTAACCAGTCAGAAGCAGAGTATGAGGGCGTGCCCAGACAGTACCTAGGTAAGGACTACTAACCAGTCAGAAGCAGAGTATGAGGGCGTGCCCTGACAGTGCCTAGGTAAGGACTACTAGCAGAGATGGCAAAAGTACTCACTTCCCGTACTTAAGTAGAAGTACAGATACTTGTGTTAAAAAATACTCTGGTAAAAGTAGAAGTACTGATTTAACTTCTTTACTTAAGTAAAAGTAACAAAGTACAGGCTTTGAAATGTACTTAAAGTATAAAAGTAAAAGTAGCCTTGCGAATGACAACCACTTTTTATGCAAAGCTACCTGGACCACACACGTTACTAGAGTGCAAGATGAGAAACTTCAGTGGACATAAAAACCAGGCTCTTTATATGCCATTGTCTACATTTTAAATGGATGTCTGCCAAACATCACATATATGATTATTGTGACAGAGACTGGGACTCCAGCTTAATAAGATTCTGACTGAGCAAGATATGAATTCAATTGTGATTCTGTGAGAATTCACAGATCCAGTTTCTCTTTTTTAATCGTCCACTTAACATTTAAAGGAATCTACATGTATGTGTGTGTGCTCAAATATAGAAAGAAAATAAAGGATACAATATGAATTACTAAACATAGATTAATTAAGAAGTTCCCCATACTTTTAGAGTTACACAGCACATTGGCCAGGAGTCATACTTGACGCCTCCTAGCCTATCTCAAACATCTCTCTCAGATAAGGCCAGGGATGGTTGGGAATGTCTTGCTGCTTGTCTGCCTAATCTCTGGGATCTCTGTTTTCTTCATTTTCAATCATGTCGCCGTCCATACTACTAGTGCTAACGTTACCACCATCAAGCTGCAATTATTTGCCGCAAATGAATGCAGAATGCGGCCGAATCTGTCGAGTCGTCTTGTAGTGGTGCGTTACATGCAATGTAGCCTACAGTATATTCCCATCCAATTAGATTGAATTCGGTATTGATCACGTGAAAAATAATAACGGTAACTCCAGTGAAATTATTTGAAACTTGCTAGTGAGGACTAGATTAGGACCGTATTTATAGCTGATGCTGGTTTCAAACTTCGCGCCCCCCCCCCCCATGGGGGGGCTGTAAAACACGGACAGAGACAACTTCTTTCTTTTGATGCTTTACAAGCAACGTGAAACCTAGCTAACAGGTGAAGAACACAAACAACTAAATCACTAGCTAACCTACTTTAACTGTGCAGGAACTATAGACCAATACAACAACAGGCTTAAATGAACTGACAACATAAGTTATACGACTTACAGTTCTCAAGGACGCACACACACCATCTCAACTGATTATCCTCCGGACAGCAGTCTCTTTTTCTCACATTTTTTTATGCGTCCGCGCTATTCTCCGACATTACGACCTCTTGTACAAAACTAAAGTAACGAGCCAATTTTTTAAATGTAAGGAGTAGAAAGTACCGATATTCGTGTTAAAATGTAAGGAGTAAAAGTAAAAAGTCGCCACAAAAAAAAATAGTAAAGTAAAGTAGAAATATCCGAAAAATCTACTTAAGTACAGTAACGAAGTATTTGTACTTCGTTACTTCCCATCTCTGACTACTAGCCAATCAGAAGCAGAGTATGAGGGCGTGCCACGCTAGCAGCTAGGCGAGCATTATAACGTGTGTTACAAAGTGACCCACGTTTGTCTCTGAAGTAAAGGCTGGACTACAACAGAGCTGTTTGGAGCAGTTTGTGAACAGTGTTTTCTGTTGGAGATGGTAAGTCCCTTTGGGGGGGGACTTTGGGCTTTTTCACTTTGTAAACCTATAACGTGCACAAAAAAAGATATATAACACATTAAAGGAAAGGGGAAAAGACAAAAAGCATAATATGAGCACTTTTATTAAATCAGGAGACACTAAAAGTTGTTGATCAGGTAAAGCAATGGGAACTTAATCAGTCGAGGATATCAGGATAAAATGAGACTAAAACTGTTAGGTAATTCATTTTCTTCTACGAGCACTATCTGCAGCCAGCAATGTAATAAGTAAATGTGTCGGGTCACAATCACCCTCACACGTCTCTGAATAGAATAGTCATCTGACAGTCCTCTCCCAGAAACCCCCTGCGTTTCCCTCAGCCAACTTTACGAAGGCTAAATGGTTGTAGTTTGTAATTAACTGAATGCGACCATGAGGGGAATTATACATTTACCTACTGCTTGCGTCAACATTAAAAAAGAAATTGGAAAGAAATCGGATCTGGGGCTCCTCCCCCCCCCTCCACCGTATAGTGAGAAAACCTGAGCAGGAACATCACCACTCGCCTCCAGGAAGAAGCGGAGGAAAACCACCTAACTTACCTTTCTTTCCCCTGAATATGTAGCCTAGGAGAGTTTATCCAGGACCGATCAAAGGGAAGTCATTTAAAATCACATGGGGATAATAGCGTTACAGTTGTCAAACAAACTGCTGCATTGTTGCAACATTTTTATTATTTTGTAAGAATTGGTGATACCCGCGCTAAAAGAAGATAGTAGACAGTAGATGGTGAGGGGCGAGTCGGGATGAGTGTGCCCTGCTCAGGGCATGGAGAGGCGGCGCCTCTCCTCCAGGGGCTGTGGGAGCGCGTGAGAGCGGGCCGGGAGGAAGTCCTGCTCTCCCCTTACCTGCCCGCGCTCTACGCCTTCGTGACGCACGTGCTGCTCTGCGCACCTTTCCTCGCGCTGGACGCGCTGGGAAGCGTCTGCCAGCGGGTCCGCTCGTGGAGGATCACCGCAGGCTCGGGTCCGCCGCCGCCTCTCCGCCGCTGGGTTGGCTGTTTTCGGAGGGTGCTGTACCGATACCTGACCACCGTCCTCCCCGCCACCGCGCTGTTTCACACGGTGCGGAGCCCCGCAGTGCCGGAGCTGGCTCCATCCTGCTGGCAGCTCTTCGTGGAAGTCTTTGCGTGTTTACTGCTGTTTGACACGCTCTTCTTTATGTGGCACGTCTGCATGCACAGGTAAGCTGTCTGCACCCATGTCAAGCAGGGACGTGCACAGACATTTTGGGGGACAGTTTTTCAGGTGAAAAAGGGGCACCTCTCATTATACTTTTTTCAATTTATTTTACTCAGAGCTCAATAAAGTCTAATCTGATCAGATATTTACGTTTTTTTTTATTCAATAAATACATTTGTTTGACAAGAAAGCAGTTTGCAAACAGGAATACATATATATATATTAGGGATCGACCAATACAGTTTTTTTCAAGGCCGATACCAATACAGATTATTAGTAATTAAAACCGATATGCATTTACAGTGAAAATTTAAATCTTTAAAGTAGTGCTGTCAGTTAAACGCGTTATTAACGGCGTTAACGCAAACCCATTTTAACGGCGTACATTTTTTTATCGCGAGATTAACGTTCTTTTTGGCTCAGCAAACTTCGTAGTTTTTTCACATGCTGTTGCAACAACTAGTAACGTTAGAAAAACTACAACACCGCACCGGATCTAGCTAGACCGGAAACAGAACAACATGCACGCTGCACACACTTGTTTGCACTTGCTTGCGAGCCGGCCAAAGAGTAGTACATACCTGCAAACTAGTCGCTTTTCGCCGAAAATCGCCATTTTGAATTGGGTCCGAGACCCGGTGCTAATACGGCACCGGTGCCTTAATGACCGTTATCTACTGGACCAAATAGCAACGCGGATTTTGGTGCCTTATTTAGGTGCCACTTAGATGCCTGCGCTTCTTTCTGATGCTACGAAAATGGATGTTAGATCATTAATTGTAAAATACCCTTTTCCCATCCAGTGGTTGTTTTCACCGTTTTGTGCTCCTTTTTTTGTAGATCAACTTTTTTTTGTTTTATATTTTTGAACATACAGAACAGACAAATACAATTGAACAAGGTGTTCCTTTTTTAAATATATATCTTTCGGTTCATGCACCGTTTTAAAAGTATCGTATCATGTTGATAAGAGCATTAAAATGAGAAAAAATTATGGGACAAAAAGAAATCAAGGGACATTTAAAATAGATAAAAATGTGCGATTAATTGCGAGTTAACTATGACATTAATGCGATTAATTGAGATTAAATATTTTAATCGCGACAGCACTACTTTAAAGCTATAGTGCGTTTCTGTGTCCCCCATGAGGAATTCTTTTTTTGTAGTTTAAATTTTGATTTGCAAATACGACAAACAACAGCTCATATGGTACATCTTACAGAAGACAAATAAGACGAAGAGGTCAGATAAAGCATAAATTATCCTGGTAACAAGGAGTGTGAAAAATGAAAAATGTACAAGCTTAGCAGACAGAAAGTACAGTAGTATTAGCTAAATAAAACAATCAAACAAAAATATCAGTAAATTAAATAGAGATGGCATAAAAATCCGGTTACAGTCCCATAATCAGGCTACTAGTTAGAGGTCAGGTGGACCATAAAGTAATCCCAAATCCCTAGAGTCTCAGGCTCTTGGGCCCTTATCCTAGCCAGCATAACCTCATATGATGCTGTCTCACTTATGATGAGTTTCCACTCCTGCATTGTTGGGTTTATGGGTGATTTCCAGTGTCTCAATGTAGTATAGTCTTGGAGATATTGGCATGGTTACTCCTGCCCATGTCCCTAAGAATTCCAATATGTTATGCCAAAATGGTTTGACCATAGAGCATTCCCAAATGAGATGCAAAAAGGTGCCCATCTCTGTTTTACATTTCCAACATGTGTTGGTACTTATTAGTCCTATTTTGAAAAGCCTATTTGGTGTCCAGTAGTATATTAGTAGCAATATTTTATACTAAATCAATTTCCCCCTAGCTTCCTTGATATATTTACCATTATTAGTCATAATCTGTTCCCATGTATCCATGTCAATTGCACAATCAAGGTCTCTCTGCCAAATGAATCTCAAATTGTCACATATGCTACTAGTTAAATAAATTGTGCTTTTGTAAAATGTTGACGCCTTATGGCCCCATGAGGAATTCTAATTAATGACAAGGCGAATGCGCCTTGTCATTAATTAGAACTGGAACTACCCCGTAAGTGAACCGTCGTCGACATTTCCCATAAGGCAACGAATGTGGATCCTCCTTTAACACTCTTGGGAGGGTTAAATTGTCACGTCTTTCAAATTCCACTGCCCTACTTTGTCACACAGTGCTCAAAATTTTAAATCACTATTACATCATCAGGCCAAGTTTAGATTAGTTTAGAATTTTCAATTAAGAATTTCAATTAAGAAGTTTGCTTTTGTTAGATCCAGGTATAATGTCTGAGAAGCATGTAGCTACATATAGGCTACATACAAAATACATGGTAGGAGAATGGCCTTAATATTTAATGTTTAAAGGAGACCTATTATTTTTTTCTCTCTGTATTTTCTGTCATATCTATTTTCTCCTAGCCTGGGTAAACCCTGACGAACTTCCGGCAAATTTGAGATTTGCTCTGCAAGTCAGTCTGGCGAAGAGCCCATTCAAACCCATTTCCAATGTCCTCAAAATTGAGGCACCAATCACAACCGCTGAGGCGGGCTCTACAATAATCACAACCGCTTTACGCGACGAGGATAGCAGCTTTTTGTTTACATTCAACATGACGGCTACCGAAGCCGTGCTTCACGTGCTCGGCGACCCGCAGGTCAGTCTGACATATGCCGATTCCATGCAGGTCAATACTACAATTAAGTGACAACAGAAGTTATACGAGTTACAGTTCCCTTCTCAAGGACGCACGCACACACGGACTCTGTCTCTTTTTCCTTTCTCTCAACTTCTCCGCCGTGTGTGTGTGCGTACCAGCTTGCGGTGTGAAGCGTGTGTCCGCGCTATTCTCGCACATGTAGGGACCCTCGTGAATTAACCTGCAACATGTCAGCTGTTTGGAAATTCTTCAGCGTGTGTGCAGAAGATAACAAGTTTGCAATATGCAACACATGCAAGGAGAAAGTAGGGCGTGGAGGGACTACACCAAAAGCCAGAATCAATTTTTTTTTTTGTTGGATATTGGATGTGAAAAGCGGATCGTTGGTCTGATTGGTTGAAGGATTGCGCCCAGAGGCATTTGAGTGGCATCCGTTGGTGACGCCCCTTTGGAAATGAACTGTCAATGAAGCTTTCCCAGACCCACTCTCAGTCACAACTGAGAAGGGTCTGGTGTCAGCCAGGCTAATTTTCTCCTCTATTTCAGGTCACATTCCTGCTGAAACATGTCTGTGTAGTTTTTGGTTTAGAAGCCTTTATTGGGGATTTTTCACGGTAGAAAGTGTTGCTGTACTCCGTTACAGTCCACTGCTAACATGTAGCTACATGCTAACTCCAGGAAAAGATGTAATCTTGGCTGCCAATGTTATTCACTGCCATCTTGCCACAGTCAGCTTGCTCACTCGTAACATTGTGTTTTAATGGTGCATGTACTTTTTAAATAACCATAACATGATCAATTTTCTACCGATTTTCAAACGGTTTTGTTTGCTATAAACGTCAGAGATGTAGTTATGACACTGCATAGGCCTGCTTATGAACAATTATAACCATGGACTTCCATATGAAAATAACATTACACAGAACAGATAGGTGCAATGAATATACACACGCACAGGGTATTTATGTTAAATCAATATATAGGCTACTAAAACTCAGTGTACAGAATGGCAACATGATATATATATATACACATACATACATATATATACATACACACATATATATACACATATACATACATACTTTTATAATATGAATATTACTAATATAATAAAATCATTTTAATTATTACATGTTTATTTTAAACAAGTTTAAACATTTATAAAAGTGACATTTATTTGCAATAAAAAATAGGTACAAGATTTCCCTTTACAAATATACATAAAGAAATGCTGCATGTTGAAATCCCCACCCTGTAGAGAGAACTACACTACTGTGGAGGTATACACATGGAGGATAGAGATAAAAAATTCAATTCATTTCAATTCAATTCAATTTTATTTGTATAGCGCCAATTCATCATAACAAACATAACAAAAGTTATCTCAGGACACTTTTCAAATAGAGCAGGTCTAGAGCGAACTCCTTATAACATTATTTACAGAGACCAAACAGTGCCACCATGAGCAAGGCTCTAAATGGGTGGTCGTGACCAGTTGGGGTGAGAGAGAGAGAGACAGAGAGAGAGAGAAAGAGAGAGACACAGAGAGACAGAGAGAGAGACAGACAGGTGCACGGCAACAACAGTACTGGCAATGGCAGTCAAGCAGGACCACGGCAGGAGGCTCCACTAGGATCGATGAGAACCTGAAAGACGAGAAAACACAAGAACTCTGGGGAAGAAGTGGAGTTAGTAACATGCATTAATTGGACATGAATGTGTGCAGAGAGAGAGAGGAAGAGAGGAGCTCAGTGCACCATGGGAAATCCCCCGATAGTCTAGGCATATAGAAGCATAACTAAGGACTCACCTGATCCAACCCTAACTATAAGCTTTATCAAATAGGAACGTCTTAAGCCTACTCTTGAATGTGGAGAGGGTGTCTTCCTGTGGAAGCTGGTTCCACAGGAGAGGAGCTTAGTAGCTGAAGGCTCTGGCTCCTGTTCTACTTTTAGAGACTATAGGACATAAGTAAAGACATTCTGAGTGTCTAAAATGTGCTGTAATAAACAACACATTATATAACTTGCAGTAACAAAAACTAAAGTGACATTTAATCACATATTGATATATCAATCTTATACACCTTGAATTATTGTTGGTCAATGATACACATACCCTTTGAAGATGAGCTGGAAAGTTGAAAATGGTTGGCACGGCACCATCTTTAAGCCAGACATTCTGCCCCGTTCTGTCAAAGTCCTCACTCCTGAAGTGCTCGCTGCAGAGCAGTGTCCTGTCAGAGGCAACAAAACCGTCCCTTCTTAGGGCAAGTTCCCACTGCCTCCTCATCTTTACGGTTTTGGGAAACCTTAAAAATGTGAGAAATGTACCCAGATATATAAATTACTGTCAACATTTCCAACCCTTTTTTCCTTCTTTCAACATTAACGGTAAGGACAAAAATACACACCTAAATTATCATATGTTTGGGGTAATTGTATGTATGCATGTGTGCATGTATGCATCATGTATGCATGTATGTACTTTAGAATAAGACAACCACACTAAACTAGCTATAAAAAGGTGTCCAAAAGAAACATTCAGCGATTGTGTAAACAAACTTCTAAAAAGCCTTGTGTCAACAACAATCTTGTAATACCATTATGTCATAGCCCCTCTGTTCCTGTGTAACAGGACCTGTATTGTAGATACATCCACTAGCTAAGTAACTAACGATTATCCCAAATATCATCATAATATTGTCATATCTCTCTCGTTTTGAGACTCCAGCAATTGGAGCATCCGTAGGCTACACAAAAGTCTGGCATCTTCTCTTATAAAGACAGCAATTTCCTGTATCATAATGTAAGATGTTTTTAACAAACTAAACCAATTGGAAATCATGTGCAACTTAAGTTATATTGAAAAGAAAGAGCAATTATGCCCCTCCCACTGATGTAAAATTGCTGGGTGGCAGCTGAACTGTAACGTTAGCTTCTTGTTATTAGCCAGCTAGGCTAATAACTACAACCACACTCACAACTTCTTATTATTAGCCAGCTAATACCTACAACCACATCCACAAAGATTGTAATTTAGACAAAAGATTAGTTGTCATAAAATCGTTAATGGTGTCAGTAAAACCTATATAATTTAACAGCTCGATTGTGGTCTCAGCCTTGATAACTTGCGCAAGTAGTAGTGATACACAACTATGCTGCACGATTAAGTAGTTTTTCGAAAAGAAAAGCTGCAATTTCAAGCATCCAGAATTATAGCAACGTTAATAACGTTTGTAAGAAACCAAACCGTTTGTAAATCCGTCAAGATTTCAGCGAGATAAGAGTATTTGTGTTCGTGCAGATCACTCACCTTACATCAGGTACCACAGAGCACGCCAGAAAGCTTGATGGGACAAGATGGCCGCCGGTGATGACGTTAGAGACTCCGCCGTAAGACATCTAGCCTTTATATATATCTATGGCTAAGAGGGTCTAAAGAATCGCTAAATCTAGCGAGAAAGTTGGCAACACTGCTGTACAGAGACAGCGACAGCAGAAGACAGATGCAGAGACTCCAGAGATCCGGAAAAGCTGGCCAATCAGAGCAGACTTTACTTTTTCGGGAGGGGGGGCTTTAAGAGACAAGCACTCCAACATAGCGTCTCAGACAGAGGGTCAATACAGGTGCAGCAGTCACGGGCAGTATGAGAAAAATAGTGTTTCTTAAACATTAAAGCATGAAAACATGTTCCAGTAGAAACACAAAATACAAGTATAAAGCTTAAAACAGTATATAATAGCTATAATAGCTCTCCTTTAATCCTAAACGGTTCTTAAGTGTCTGATGTGATGCATTTGTGGCACAGCGCCATCTCTTGAAATGTAAAGTCTGTTCAATTTCTGTGTTTTAATGTCATGAGAGTTGACGAAAATTCACGCTGTCTCCTTTTTTAGGTAGTGATATAGCTATAAGACATACATTTTTATTTGTATTTATTATATATTTTTTTTTTTTTTAACCAGGCAATATCATTTTAGATTGTGACTTTAGTTTTTATTTAGCTTCAGTTTGCCAACAATATGTCTCACTGCTTATTTTCGTTTTTAGTTTCACTTTTAGTAAAAACTGACGTTATCCCATTCCGGGAATCTTGTAAGTGAGTAAGTAAAGTTTATTTCCAGAGCACCATTTAAACACAGCTTAAGCTGTGCAGTGCTGTACAAAGAAGCCCTAAGGTGGCGTATAAAAGAACAATTGACATACCCAACACACACGACAACGACAAGCAGCAACGTCCAAATACAGAATCATAGACATGATAACAGAATGACAGATTGCAGTGATTATCCATAACCGAGGGAATGTAAGCAGAGACATCTGTTTGTGTGTTTCACATCAGGTTTCCCTGGCTCTACCGCAACATCCACCAGCTGCACCACCGGCACCACATCCCCTTTGCTCTGGCTGCCCAGGACAGTAACTCGGGCGAGCTGCTGTCTCTGCTGCTGCTGGCTCTGAGCAGCGCCTGGGTGCTGGGCTGCCACCCGCTGAGCGAAGCCTTCTTCCACCTCATCAACAGCTGGCTGGCGGTGGAGGTCCACTGCGGCTATGACCTGCCCCTGGCTCTGCACAGGCTGCTGCCCGGTCTGGGAGGAGCCCGCTGCCACCAAGCCCACCATACTCTCCTCAGCGTCAACTACGCCCCCTACTTCACCCACTGGGACCTCCTCTTTGGCACATTCTGTGCTCCGGTGAAGCGTTCACATCCGGAGTGACAAAAACTGTTGCACATATGAAGTGTCTTCCCTAGGCTTGTAGAAGACTTATATTTTTTTTGGGAGCATCATCATTTTCATATCTGTGTCTAAAACCTTGGAAAAGCTAGAGCAGGTAATAACTAGCACTAAAGAGCTTAACCCTCCTGTTGTCCTTGTCCTTGACCTGTTTTCAAAGTTTACATGTATATGGTCTCATATATATATATATATATATATATATATATATATATATATATATATATGAGACCATAAACCAAACAGGCTGTGAATATCTATCAACATACGTTTCCCTGATCTTAACTATTAGTCAAAATTATTCATAATTTCCGGGGGGTTTTACTCAAATATAAGGTATAATTTAATATGAATTAGGCTTTTTCACTATGAAATCCAAAAATAAGTGTAAAATTAACAGTAATAAGTTGGAATGAAGTTGGCTAAGAAGATGTAACACAGAATTGGGTGATAGTTTATATGTCATGCTTCATTTATGTGCAAAACAGACAGAGAACACTACCAACTACAATCATTAGATCTGAGAAAAGTCATTTAGTTACATTCATTTGGCTCAGGTGGTGCCCAATACGGCTCGGGTGCTGCACCTAGGCCGTAAAATGCTAGGGAAAAGCCTGATGTGTCAAACTGGGGATTGCTCAGGTTCCAGCAAAGCTGTCACGATGCACTGAAGGATATTTTCTGTAGATTTTGGTCGTTGCTCATCACCTTTTCATACGCACAGAAAATGCTTGTTTTCAGCCTCTCAGATATTGAGATTTCCTGCTTTTTTCTGTGTTTTTTTTTATCATATTAAACTGAATATCTTGGACTGAATAAACAAAGACATTTAAAGACATCACCTTGGACTTTGAAAAACTGGAATGGACATTTTTTGCTATTTTCTGACTTTTTAAAGCCCTACGATTAATCGAGAAAATGATCGACAGATGACTCGATAGAGAAAATAATCGTTGGTTGCAACCCTAGACACACTTTGTGAGGGTTACGTCATCCCACAGTTTACAGCAAATCGACCCGACCATTGCCATTTCAGTCACACACCCTACAGTATTAAGACATTTTGAGAGTCGTGACTACAAAGTGCAATTTATAATTCAAGTGCCTGAAATCTGTGTAATTCCCTTAACAAGACTAGACACCCTGTTTCCTTGTCAATGATCTCAGAATTCACAAAGATTATGGACAAGCATCATGTTCAGGTCAAGTATTTACATTGTGAAAACCAATTGGCATTTTAGCGCTCATCTGTTCAGCTGTTCTGTATCATGAATGCAGCACGAGATGAGGAGAGCGTGGGGATGACACAATAAATCAGGACACTCAAACAATGAACAAATGCTCGAAATAATGTGCAACTGATTTGCCCTTGTGACATGGGAGTGTTTTTGGATGGATATATATTTTTGTAGGCGTAAGGCAGATAATACATTACAGATTTGTTTTGATCAATGCTGATCATGAGTGTAGTTAAAAGGAAAACTACGAATGTGAGTGGATGTCGGCTGATATTCACTCATGCCAGGTTACTTCACAAACTGGTGAAAGGACAGAAAGTTTGATGCCACTGTCAAATAGGAGTGCCGTCAATCTTCTCATCTATTTCCCAAAAGCACAAACTATTTCTTTAAGAACACTAAATTATCAGCCTGTCGTTTATTATGAAAGGTAAAGTAAGTCTTTAAAGGTGCCCTGCCACACCTATTTCATTACTTTGTGGTAATGTCTGAAGTTCTACCATGGACTCTGTGACATTTTTTGTGGACAAAATGCCTTGGTTACCTTGTTTCAAGCCATTCTAGCGTGGTATAGAAAGCCAGCAGGACGACTCAGCTTGATTTCTGCCAGTTCTCATTAATATTCAACAAGCTAAGCTGTTTGAATCTGATTGGCTAACACCTAGCCAATGAGAGCCTGGCTGTCAGAATCCTTTACCCAGCGCAACTGGGTGAGCTCATGAATAGTAATGAGCTCAGGCAACACCACGTCAGACTGACCAGCTTTTGTAATTGGCCCGATTTCTCTGATTATTTCTCTTCAGTGGCTAGAGCTGACAAAGGAGGTAACAGTTCATTTTCACATTCACACATAACACAAACACATATGGACCTAACAGATTTCAAAAAATGCAAGTAAAAACGGTTTTGTATGGCAGGGCACCAATTTAATCCGTGTAAAAGCTGAATATTTCAGTGGAACTGTCCACAATGTAAGAATAATGTAAATATTTAAGATGAACATTCCTTTTTGAGCCAAAACTGTTGTTTAATTTGTACCATGTTTTCAGAGTATGTATACATATATCATGTATGTAAAGAATCTGTACATACAAGATTCTTATAATCAATGCTTTGGTGTTTTGTTGTCCGTCTCACGTTTTTGGTTTCTACTGTGTTAGTGGTTTTTATTCCCTGGGCCTCTCATCTGTCTTTCTGACTTTCTGTAAACTGGTCCCATGTGGATTTGACTGAGTAATCCAAACCACATGTTTTTAACAATGAGAAGCCTCTTAGTCACTTTTCGCAGTTTGAACTTTTTTCATTTTGTTTCACAGAAGAGACATTGCCATCAGTACATTTAAAATCCAACAAGGATAACAGAATCCTCAGTTTTTTTTGTTTTTTTTACAGAATTCATGGGTCATGCCAGATGATTTCTAGGTACCTCTTCTTTGGCTATCATGCCGTGTTAACATGAAAGAAAGATAGCGAAGAGCTCCAGATTGCTCAAGCCTTCTACACTTTATCACAGTCAGATATGACACTTAACATTTGGCTCCCCATGTTGAGCCAAACGCAATACTTGGTTAGAGATAATACGTTTATATATACATAATTAACTTTAGAAATAAGCAAGTGTCTTTTTGATGATTTGTAACATGTAATAATGCAATGCATTCACATGGATGGGTTTGTATGATATTGTACGAAATTAGGCAACCGCTGGCTGGTCACGTGACAAGTTTAGCGGCCTTTACAGTTAAATGTAGCCGACAAAAGGTTGCTGTGAGTCGGCTACAGAGCACCGTGACTTGCCTTAATTTTTAGCGGCTGTTGCAGTTGGGTACAGCCGAATAAAAAGTGATGGCATGCGGTGCCAACAGTTAAAGGTGCTCTAAGCGATGTTGGGTGACCTTACTTCTTGTTGACGTTCAAAGTATTGTCAAACAAAACGGAGGCTAGCTCGCCCATACCTGTCAAGTATCCCGTTTTGGCCGGGAAAGTCCCGTATTTTACTCTTCTTTCCCGCCGTCCTCCCGTATTAGTATTTTCCCGTAAATCTCCCGTATTTTAACCTGCGTTATTAAAAAATAAGAATACCCCGGGCCCCCAGCGGAGCAAAAAAAAACAAACATTCCCAATCTGAGCTCTGTCACTAGCCTCGCGATAATTGCCACCTGCAGTAGCCTACTACAGGTACTGTAGGTGGCAGTTGTCGCAAGGTTAGTGTGTGAGGTCAGATGATGAGTGACAACGCGGGGGAAAAAAAGAAAAAAAAACAGAGACAGATGATGGACGCTACGACAGAGACGGTGCGCTGCCAAAACTTATGAAGGCTTTACTATGCATTCCCCATAACAATGCAAGTTCAGAAAGGGTGTTTAGCATGGTACAAAAGATTGTTACAGAGAATAGGATGACGTTAGACAACAGAACTGTTTGCGCTCTACTCTCATGTAAAATTAACCGCTCTGGCCCAGCCCACAAATACACTCCTTCCAAAACAATCTTTAAGAATGCAAAGTCTGCAACAAATTTGTAAAATAACTCACTAAAAGAGTAAAAAAAGTTATGTGAAATGAAAAGAAAAACGTAAAAGAAAAGCAATATGAAATGAAAAGAATGTGTGGAATGAAAATAACAAGCAATGTTATAAATTGTAAATGTTTTCAGCATTCTGCATCAAGTGGTGATTTTAGCTTTCTTGTACACCTGTCTTAAAATGTAAGGGATACTGGAGCTTGGTTGGGGTGGTGGGACTGCTCGCGGTGGGCGCCAGAAAATTTCCCTTATTTTCAAATCCAAAACTTGACAGGTATGAGCTCGCCCCTCCCTCCTCCTCATCCCTTCCCCTCCCCCTGGGCTGTCTACAGAGACCGTGTTTTTTACAGTGTGTTCAGGGGACAGGCAGCTAGCTTTGCTGTATGTGACAAAAAATGTTGTAGCCTAAAAGACGCGTCACATCGCTTAGAGCACCTTTAAGTTTAGGCACCAAAACGACTAGTTAAAGCTTTAGTGCGTAACTTTTTTTATATTAATGAACGTCCCCTACATTTAAGCCATTGCCAAATTAGTTGATATAACGCTAATTAAAGGTCCAATATATAATATATTTACTGTAATAAATCCAAAAATGACCCCAATGCGTCATCAGATATTAAAGCGCCCATATTATGCTCATTTTCAGGTTCATAACTGTATTTTAAGGTTTTACCAGAATAGGTTTACATGGTTTAATTTTCAAAAAACACCATATTGTTGTTGCACTGCACAGCTCTCTCTCACTGCTGTAGATCCTCTTTTCACCTGGTTTCTGTTTTAGCTACAGAGTGAGACCTCTTTTCATCTTCTTCTTCTGTACTATCTTTGATTGCACTCGCACATGCGTAGTAGCTCAAATGTAGAGCATGTCAGCTAGCTAACTCTAGAGACAGTAAAAGAAAGCCTGTTTCTCCAACTTTGGTCAGTTACAAGGCAGGATTAGCTGGGAGACTTCTAAATGAGGGCGCACATGTAAGTAGTTCTTTTGTAGATTATGGTGAACTTGTGTGTGTTGTAGCAGTGCTTTGCTATTGAGAACGACGTAGCATGCTAGCGTTAGCCGGCTAAAGCTAGCATTAGCCGGCTAACGCTACGAGCTAACGGTTGTGGTTAGCCAGCTCACTGTGACGTCACAGTCCGAGGCCGATTTTGAACAGCTCACTAGGAGACTGAAGGCAGGACACATTCAGAAACCGTATCTCACTCAAAACAGCATGGATGGATTTTTTTCAAAGTTTGTATGTGTGTGGAAGCACCAGAGACACAAAAGAACACCCCAAATCCCAGAAAAAGTGTTTTTTTCATAATATGGGCACTTTAAGGAAACATGCTAAGTTGAAATACTGTCTTTTCTGACAACAATGCTAATTCCAGTATTTTCTCCTCTGTTTGTGTTTTGATCTGTGTGTTGTTATCAACTGCCCAGTTTGACAGCCAGGCCGGGTTGCCACATATACCTGTAAACACGTAAACCCAGCGCGCTACAGCTGTAACGTTAGTACAGTCATGAAAGCAGCAAACAAACGAACAGGATCAACGGAGATAGATTCTACCCGACCTGAAACACCCTGGCATGTTTCTAACAGTTGCATGACCAGAGATGTTACAAACCTGGGTAAATATTGGAGATGTATTTGAAAGATGGAGACAGCTTAGAGCCCAAATAAAAAGGACGCAGAGTTGGCTAATTTCCTCCTGAACAGGTAAGCATTAGCTTCAGGCTAATTTATCAGGGCTACAAGTGATGGGCATTTTATGTCATTTCAGCATTTGTGTACTCCCATTGAATTATATAGCTAGAGTACCTGAGTTGGTTACTCGCAAAAATGAATTCAGACACAGCCAGTAAAGTGATCCCGACTGGTCCTGGCTAATGCCGCTATGCTAACCCTGCTAACGTTACCGGAGGACCAGGCAAGCGGGCCACGGCTGTTTACAACATGTAGCCTGTTCAGTGGCCGTAGCCGACAGCGGGGAGTTATTTTAAGCCAAGAGAGGGGGGGGGGCTGTAAATCGGGAAGAGAAGACCATGAGTTTGCAGTGTGTTTAGCTATTGTTGCCGTAATTCTAAGCCAATAAAGTGTGTTCAGTCAGGTGGAGAGGACGGTAGTGTTATTTGTAGAATTTCATACCGTAATTCTAAGCTTAGGAAGTGTGTCTGTCCGTCGAGTGGAGAGGACGGCGAGGTTGTTGTGTTTTTAGTAGTTCCTATCGTAATTCTAAGCCGTTAAAGTGTGTCTGTCAGTTGGGTAGCCTACAGAGCTCCGTATGAGCACGGGCTTCTATGATAATATAGTCAGTATCTAACGTTAGCTACTCCGCTGTGCGGTGAAGTAATGTCTGGCTATGTGAGACTAGCGTCCAGCAACATTGTTGTGGATGCTGTGGTCTCAGCCTGGCAACCTCCGTTAACTTCGAGTCTGGGGAGGAGGGGGCGGGGGAGACGACTCTCTCTAGTATTTTGAATTTGTACTGCAGTAACTATTTCAAACACTAGCTGTCAGTATTACATATTGCACCTTTAAGACTATCCACTCCACAAAACTCTCTCTGTATTTCTCAGTATGACTATGTTCAGTGCTTCAGAAAATGGTGTCGTCAGGCGACTTTCGCACGCAGAAATGCAAGTAAAGAAAAATCTTGTGTTTTTCCCGGGACGCATATAACCAAACTTGGTTTTTTAAGGAGGTTTTTAAGTGTTTTATTCACACCAGGGGTCCCCTTGTGCCCGTGCCCCTCGCAGTGCCCATCCCGGGCGTTGCGTTTTTAACCCAAACCTAACCCTAACCCTTACTCATCCACCCTGACCTCCTTCCTCTGAGGACCAGTGCGCGCTTACAGCCAAAACACACCGGGCACGGAAGCGCCGTGAATAGCCGCAAAGCGCAGTGAAGAGCCGCAAAGGCCAGTGAAGAGCAGTGAAGTGGAGCTATTTTTTTTATTTCAGCGTCCATGTTATCCTATCTGTCTGTTCATACAAGCTGTGTTCAGGCACAGAGTGGCCGCGGTATGAATGGCCAGGCGCGCGATCAGGCACAAATCTACACTTCTGCATGCGGTGTGTTTTCGCTGTTATCAAGCAGCAGTCATTGTGGTTCATAGGCTACAGTAATAAACAGGGCTGTAGTCAAGACCACCTTTGTCGAGTCCAAGACAAGTCCAAGACCACGACTAGTCGAGTCCAAGTCAAGACCAAGTCCAGAGAGGTTCGAGTCCAAGACAAGACCGAGTCCAAAAAGGTTCAGGTCCGAGTCAGCACCGAGTCCAGGACAGGAAAAAAAAAAGTCTAATGCATCCATGACATTATCAGTCATTTGGGGTTATCATTTGTTGATTTAAAAGCAAAAACAGTGTCACAACACCCAGGATTTTTAAGTAAAGACATTCCCCTTGATATCATATAATCTAATCTAAAGAAAACAGAATGAATGATATATGGTGATACCTCATAAACAGTGTTAGAACTGATATACAAATACCAACCCACTACTATTACCAATAGGTACTAGTACTGAGCATTTGAGTAACTAAATGACAATATAGCTTCACTCCAGATGTACAGTAGTGTAGAAAAGAAGTGACCAGTATTACAGAGTGGGTTGGTTGGTTATAAACCCTATGGTTGGTTTATGCCTTCCCTGAAAAAAAGATATTGTATTGTATTATATTGTTATTTGGAAGTGGGTTAATGGGAAAGACATGTATTTTAAGAAAACATTAAAGTTTGGTTAAACAACAATGAACACAGTTTAATTCAACATATTTTCTTTTTATTTGAGAACAAACTGAATAAATTCATCAGGAAGTTGTTTAAGAAATCCATAAGAACCATTTTTCACAGTATAGGCTCCTTAGTACAAGCATTTGTACAACGACAATGAACAGTGTAATTTAACACATGTTCTTTTTATTAGAGAACAAACTGAATAAATTCATCAGGAAAATGTTTAAGAAATTCTTAAGAACCATTTTTCACATTATACTTAGTACAAGCATTTGTACATCCTTCAAAAGCTGTTTAACACAAACTATAACAGGAAAAACAAATCTGAGTAAATTATCGACTTTAAGAGTGTAGCATTCTGACTGCAGGTGAGGCAAGTAAAACTATTCAGTTTTACAAAAGTGTTTTGTTACACTTGAGATATATGAGGGAGGAGAGCATTTCCGCTCCTAAACTGGCTCTATGCGGCCTCATAATGAGCCCTCCAGCACTGAACACTATTTCAACTAGTGCTGAAGAAGCAGGTACAGAAAGCACTTTGACAGCTAGGGCATGCAAATGACGGTATTTGTCCTGCTCTGCCGGACAACTCTGAATATCTTCCAGGTATGTATTGTTGACACTTTGATAACATCCATGGGTGGAATTGTTCTTTTTGCAAGTTTTATATTTTGCCAGGAGCCGTGGAATCTTGGCGTTTGGGGGAGAATCCTGGGTTGGTTCTGTGGGTTCCTCACAGATGTCCAGGTCCACTTTCTTAGCCTGAGCGATCAAGCTGTCTGGAAAAAAAGAAAACAGAAATAAATTTGACTCACTTCTTCCACTTCAATAACCTTACAAATACACTGTACTTTAAAGAGGGGATTTTAATATGTATACCTGTTAGTGACTTCTGCAGTTCCTCCTTAGTAGTTTGTATGGTGGTAGCACTGCCACTGGTTCTGACATCCATCTCAACCCAGTTCAACCCAAACTGGGGGTCCAGCATTGCTCCCAGCATGTATATATCATGGGCAAATGGCAAATCAAGGCCATGATCTTCTGCCATTCGTAATCCAACAAAGATACCGGCAAATCTTCTTTTAAGTGAGTCTCTGAGGGCCCTGGTCAGTGGTCTACAGATCTCTTTTCACTATCCATTTCTGTTAAATGAGAATGTAGCTTGAGGACAGTAGGGACAACCATGCTGATGGTAACAACTTTGTCACCCTCCATCAATTCAGTGGCCTCAGCAAACGGTCCAAGAATTTGTGTAAGTTCTCTACACTGGGCCCATTCACGTGAGCTGAGGATAACATTCTCAAAGTCCACTGAGCACATCTGAGTTAGGGCGGTATGATCTAATTCAATGACTGCTTGTATTTGTCTGAATTGCGAATTCCACCTTGTGACATTTGAGACTGGAATGCTTTTACCACTTCCAAAAGCAGCCTCAAATCGATCCTTAAAGACAGTGCTAGTATGCAGCAGACTGGCAAGTTTGGCCATTTTTGAGATTGCCGGAGACATCAGTTTTACTTCTTTCATCCCATCCCCGATAACCAGTTGAAGACTAGCAGGATAGCCGTTGACGGGAACCAAGAAGAAAGTCTGTATCTAGCTGTTCCCCAACCAGGTCCTCCTCATTCTCGCTGTCATCCTCACTGTCATCTGAGTGGTTTGCCATAATGACTTTAAAAGCCTTCTTCATGTTAGCTGCATTATCAGTGATGATAAAATTTACCTTATCATTGATATTGTAGTCATCTAGTATTTCATCAAATGCAGCTGAAATGTTTTCAGAGCTGTGACGCCCTTTGAATCTCCTGCAGTCGAGCAGGTAGGCGTTCAGAGTGTACCCACTAGCTGAAGAGTTGAGAACATGAGCTGTGACTCCCAGGTAAGATCTCATTGTGCGGTCTGACCATATATCAGCAGTTACAGAGATTGATTTCTGATCTAACAGACTGGACTTGATGCACTCTTTCACTCTCATCACTAGTTGAGGTATCTGTTTGCTGGTTATCGTTGTTCTGGAGATTGGGGTGTACCTTTCATCCATGGTGTGTAGAAAATGTCGGAAATGTTAATTTTCCACGATTGATATAGGTAGACAGCAGCCAATGATAAGGTCATGGATGATCGCTTGGTTGATAGCCTGCTGCCTTGATGAAGAAGCATTGTAAACTTGAACTTGCAATGATCGCTGCTGAAATGCATCCTCAATTATTGGCTGTGAATCCCCCTTTTGAAGTCCTTGGCGATACTCCTGCAGGCTGGAGATGGAAATACAAAAGCACCTATAAGTGTTGAAACTGAATAACAGGATAAGCTTTATTTAAAGAGAAGTTAAATGTGTATTTCTAATCATTCATTAATGGCCACTCCATATACTGAGAAAAACTAAATAAAGGTGTGTCTGAATCGTCAAACTATTAGCCTATTAAATGGCTTTTTTTGTCTATTAAATGTTCTATGAAACTGAAATGGCATTTAAAGCTGTGTCCACTGACATGAAGAGAGAGCCAGAGGGATTTTGGTCTTTGCAGCAGTTTTTTAGTGTTTAACTTAAGTCTGTCTAAAACAAGGTTACAGTGTACTTTTTTTCTGACTGGACGTATTGAAAAATGTCTGTTATGTTACAGAAGAGAAATACTGCACACACAGAAAATATCCCTGACATAAGTTTTAAATTACCATGTAATTACTGTATTCAGCATTCAAATGGCAACACAAATATAGCTTTTTTATATATATATATATATATATATATATATATATATATATATATACTTAATTTTATATATATACTTAAACGTGTAACTTGTTACTTGAGTTATGTGTAGTACATGAACCTGCAGCACTCATTTACGAGCGCGCCGGTATTACAGTAGCTAGCAAATAGAATAAATAAAATAAATCACACACGCGCAGGTCGTACTTGTCAAGTCACATTCTATTAAATGCACGTAGCCTAGCTTAGTTTATTATGATCAGAACATATATTTGCGCTAGCTTACTCAAGATTTTGAAGAGTAATGTTCGTAGCAGCTAGCTAGCTGACTGTTGCTAATTAAGAAATCATCACCGATGTCAGATAACATTACCCAAATAAACCACCTTTCACGCAAATATGACACACAGACACAGCTATTAGCTAAGTTATCGAACTTATAACTTTATGGCATGACGTTAGGCTGATGCTAAGTTTACTTAACGTGAGCATTCATTTGTAAAAAAAGACTGCGACACAACCACTAACGTAATACAAACACGACGATAATCAATCGCGTATACCATAATCATTTGAATTATTTTACCTCATGAAACCAGTAATACAACAAGGCGTAAATTATGATAACTTGATGTCGAAAATGTTAGTTAATGTTAACATTTAACACATAGTCAAGCCTAAGCAGCTCCAGCTCAGTTAACAGTGTATGATTCCTCTGCAGGTGTCTCACGAAGTTTGACGTTGTCCCACAGGTTTCAGAAATTGTTGCTTTGCAGAATTTGCAGTCTGCCTTGTGTTTCTTTTTAAGCCCAGTGCTGAGAAATTCCTGGTGATTTATATAAGCAAATGTTATGATGGCAGAATTGGCGGACATCGTGTGCGAGTGTGTGTGAATCAATGCAAATTAGCAGGGCACGCAGATGCAGAGCGTGCCCTGCGAAGATAACCTCTAGTGTGTGATTGGTTATTAGATGGCCAGTGTTTCACTTTCCCTCCAATATTATTATGTTCCTAGTAAACAAACATAGGTAGCCGCGAAAACGTTATATGGGAACATAGTAAAGAGTAAAGACACCTGGATTCGGTCGAGACCAAAAGCCATATTTGGCAAGACCAGTGGCCGAGACCGAGACAAGTCCGAGTCCGAATATCAGCGAGTCCGAGACAAGTCCGAGACCATAGAAAAACGGACTTGAGTACTACAGCCCTGGTAATAAATATGTGCAATACATACAAATTAAAGTGCTTTGCTTTTCATAGCTATATGTTCATGAGAACAGCCTGAATAATACAACTTTATAGGCCTACATTACATTTTCTCACGCAGCAGCCTACTCAGTAATGTTTGTACTCCAGTGTTCAAATTATCTTTTTGTCTTTAAGGGGGTCTCTCTATCTCATAAAAAACAGTTGGCACACCCCGCAAATAGCCTAACAAGGCTATACAATTAAATAACCTAGGCGCAAGTAGCGCTTTGCGCAGTATATGCGCACAGCAGAGATGTTCACAAGTCATTTTTGGAAGTCCAAGTCAAGTCTCAAGTCTTTTGCCACGAGTCCAAGTCAAGTCTCAAGTCTCTGGCCATCTGATCTGTCCCATAAATCTTATGAATTCAAAGCATGTCCAGACAGTACAGCATTAAAATCAGTTGTAGGGTAACTTTATGGGGTCTACTTAACACATCCCTCTAGCCCTCGGACCTGGTGAAATATTAACCTAAGTCTGTCACATCATATGGATATACAACTATAAAAGATACAATCTGCCTGTTCCCAGCATTACCACAACACTTTGCGATGGTTAGCTTGTTACCTGTGATGATATATGCTAAATGTAACGTCTCTTTCATTCAAAAAAATGTCTAATGTCGAAGTGGAAATCGAGAGAATAGTGGCAGCGCCTCACCAGTTACAGAACAACATGCATCTCAGTGTCAGTCTAAATTAGGCACAATAAGCAGTTTGAACTCACTGATGTAAGGCCATTTATTTTCTAAGTGTTAGTACGCTCAGTGAAACGGAGTCCAGCGCGAGGGAGACCCGACTCAGAGGAGGAGAGGTTAGTGAGGCCAGCGTCTCCGCACAGGTGACAGTGCGCACGGATCCGCTGCACCACGCATGGATGAAATAGTAAATAGGACTACAGTAACAGAAATATGTGCAGAATTAAGACCCAGTGTTTGGTGGACCGGGGTACACCTTGTACACTTAATAGCCTACAAATCATCCACGGGACCAATTACGCATCACATGAGTTTGCCCACCCTACACAGCGTTTGTTCCTGGGGAGATGGATTCGTGCGTCCCGCCTCCTGTGCGCCATGGATGTCTGAGCCTCAGCGACTACCAGGGCCGGCGATTGCCATAGGCGACCTAGGCGATTGCCTAGGGCATCAAAAGTGTTGGGGGCGCCGTGTCGCCCTTAGGTCTACTTCCCATTAATAATAGAATTAGAACGACAAGCGAAATAAAACGTGTTTATTAAACATGATCATCCTAGGGCGCCCCCTCAGCCACACATTTAGCCTACTTGTCAACCTTTCATTACGCGACCAGTCTACGGGTCAAACTCAAACACACGGACCTCTGAAGCAGACCTGTGCGTCGCTTAGTGTCCACTCTCGCTGTAAAAATAGAGACGAGCAGCGGCACAGACACGGAGCTGCTGCAAGCGCACCTTCCGTGGTCTGTGCAGCTTCAGGTTTATAATGGACGCGCTCTGCTGTGGGCATGCTGCGGCAGATGTGTCCCTATTTCTGCGTAGTATTGTGTTTCCACCTCCGATGTAGAGCAGCCTACAGCCACTTCCCTAAACTGTCTCATTCAGAGACCAGAGACCCAAACGGGGCTCTGCGTCTGTCAGGAGGTCTGAGATCTACCGTATCAGCAGAGCAGTCACGTAATGCACAGCACACTATGGTGCAGGTGGATTCTTTTCTGAAATATAGTGACTTTATTCTTGTAATAGCCTATTGTATTATCACTTTATTTTTCTCACAATATCACAACTCCTCCAAACCTCAGAGAACACAGATGAGATACTGTATTTTGAATGTGCACAAAGTTTTGAACATGAGCAGAAATCTTGCTCAAACACATCTGAAATATTACAGTGGAGGGGTTTATTAATTCATTAAAATGAATTCATGTATCATTCAGGTGAATAATTTTAATATGCACATTTAAGGTGGTTACTTCCTCAACAAAAAAAGCAAAAGTGGGAAGAGTAAATGATGCCTAGGCTACATGTGTGCTTACTCAGATATAATTAGAAACATCGATCCAAAGGAGAATAAATGGATGAAAGCAATACAGAATGCCTGAGAGCCTTACTGCAAAATATTCCATTATGTTTTTATATTTGGATTGTAATCTCTGTTTCCCTTTAGATAAAGATATTTCCAGCATAAATTGATTCAGAAAAAGGTAAAAAAAAAAAATGAATGAAGTATTTAATGCTCAAAATTTTCAGGGGGTGGACCCTCAGACCCCCCCATCATAAGTCACCATGCACACAAATCTGGAAACAAAACACTGGCCTCTGGGTTGCCAGACAAGTTATGAGTAGACCAAATGTTGGTGCCATCTAACTTACCTGGAAGCTAGAAACTAAAATGAACATACATTGCTACTCTATCACTGACACAGCGCTGTGGACATCTGGCAATGTGAGACTGGGGGGGGGGCGCAAAACTCAATCTCGCCTAGGGCAACCAAAGGGCTAGAACCGGCCCTGGCGACTACTAATTATAAAGATATAATCTGCCTGTTCCCAGCATTAGCACAACACTTTGCGATGGTTAGCTTGTTACCTGTGATGATATCAAGGGGGTAAGCTTTGCTTCAGAACTCGAGCCATCATGGCGCCATTTTGTTGCTAACTGGCCATCACCTCCTGTTAGCATTCCGCTGACCGCCATTTTTTTTTTACGTCACTTGACTGAGAATAACTTTACATCCGAAGCGTTTAAAGACTCGATGTGTCCATTGTTTAGTTCTAAAGAAACACCACAACGTATAAAAGGCTCCATTACCTTGTACCTCACGTTATGGCTCCGTAGCAGACGTTTTTGTAAAAATAAGCTAACGATTGTGTCATAACCAAGTGACTTACTGTCGCACAGTAGAGGAATTACCGTATAGTACAGGAGAAGCTCGCAGGCAGTTTCGACTTACGTTAGCTGTTTAGGTTTAATTACTAATGTTAACTAGCATGTTAGTTAGCAATAATTAGCCTGTGCTTATGTTATCTCCTTACATATACCTACACTCTCCGTCTCTGTAAGATTGGGAATGATTGAGATTTCTCTTGGCACAGCTACCAGAAGACTTACAACTTTCAGACACGTTGCTCACGTCACATTTACGCTGTCTCTCTCAGTTGGAGGCTGCGCAGTAAAGCTGGCCATCACCGGAAAAGTGCTTCTAATAGCCTTCACTGGTCTCCGTCCAGAGCAACGGGCTCTGTTGGTCCATTTTATATATGTCAATGGATGATATATGCTAAATGTAACGTCTCTTTCATATTAGCGTGTGAGTGACTGACCTATCTGGGTGCGTTTTGAGATGCCTGATGAAGTCCGACGTTGTTGATCCGGCATCATTTATCTTGGTGCCACGTTGCATGTAGCTGTTGGCTTACTGCCGCTGTTTACCAAGTTATTGAAAACAAATAAAATGAACTAATGACAAAAGGCACAACTCCGAGAGGACTTGGTATTTTCTGATTCTAAATCTGCAACTATTTTTTTGGTGGTAAAACCGAAACTTGTCAGGGCCGAAAATGAATTCGGCGCAGGTGACCTTTTTTTCGGTGGCATAACTGACAGTGATATTTATATGTATTGGTATTTACCTCAAAAGCACATTAAGCTAAAAGCAAGGTCACTGCTTCGGACTTGCGAGTGCTGTGAAATCGATATGCAGTTTGCTCACATAGCCTGGTGGTGTGGTGGTGAGGTGCAGTCATGCTGCGTTCATGAGCGTAGGGTAGGCTCAGGTCTACGTCCGTAGTAGCCTATATTTTAATTTAACGTCTTTAATGGAAAGAGATCGCACAGAGATGGATAATGAGCGTTGATTAAGATTAAATTACAATGCCACATATGGCAGACACCTTCAGATATGAGAGACCCCCTCAGATTTTTGACTTTGGTGCTTTCATGGGAACCAGTCCTCACTCTATGGGAGCTCGGCTCCTTCTGGCTCCCACGTAATTCGAACACTGTTGTACTCTTTTAAAGTCTCTGGCAAGTGAAAGTCATTACTTTTCAATGAAGAATGACAGTTGAAGTTAACACAATGTTCTGAGGAATTGGCCTAGTCATCATACAGTCTGAAATACATGGACATCTGTTTTTCATTTTCTGGCTCTGCCCAATGGGCTTTTTGCTATTTCGCAACATCAGAGTCAAATGCAAATTGTTAAAAGGTGTTTGAACATTTGGAGGTACTTTTGCATATATTGCCATAAAGTGATGTTGTGCAAAGTGTGTTTTTCATGGGAAATGAAGGGATTTGAGGACAGAGAGAGAGACAAGTGCTGGGTGGTGGTGTAGCCAACAGATGGAATGATAAACACGTGACCCAAAACGGAAAAACAATCAGGCCCTATTACAGACCCCACGTCAGAGTCAGGGCGAGTCATGCAGCTTCGGATGACACTCACCAAAACACACGTTCACAGCGAGACACACATCAACGTCATGATGTCAGCCACTGGAGCATTACAGGATTTCGAAGCACTTTGAACCGTCTGTACATTGGGCAGCGATTAGTTTGTTTACTTGTTGAGAGGTGTGCTCCTAAATTAATCACGTAGGCCAAATCCTTCACAAACTCCAGCATAACAACAAGAAGAGATGTTATAATTATTTAGCCAGATTGAGCCGTGTCACAACAAGAGAGAGGAAAAAGCACAGAGCACTCTCCGTCAGTCCTTATCATCAGAGCAAATACCAAAGACTTCCCATTTCATCATCTTTTCTGATGGTGTGCCATTCAGTGACAAAGGCCAGATTCATACTTCTTCCACCATTCTGTAAATATTCAATTAGTGAGCTTTATATAGCTGAGACCTTCTGTTGTCACAGTAACTGGTTGAGGTTCTTGCCCTCTGGTCTGTAACCATATTTAGACGACTTCTGCTCGGATCTTAAATGAGAGGTCAGTCAGTGACTTGTTTTCCTTCTGAAACATCTCATTGCACTTGCCATTAGTGGGCTGTTGCCAAACACTTTAATTGAGGAAGCTCTGAACAGCCAACATTAGTAATATAACAAGTTTGTAGAACTGCAATTTTAGTTACGACACACACTGTTTGGCTACATATAGATGGGAAATGTTACTAAATTAGTGACAGTAACGGCTGTATTAGAATTGGTCACAGGTTGCAAAATCCTCTTAAAGGAAATCAACTTTCTTGCTGAGCATTAGATGGAAAGATTGACACCACATTCGTATCTGTTTGATAACAGTAGAATTAAGCTACAGCTAGGAGACAGTTAGCTTAGTGTAGCATAAAGGCTAGGAACAGGAGGAAAAAGCTAGCCTGGCTCTGTCCAATGGTAAAAAGTCACAGTGATGACATGACTCTAGGAAGGTGGTGGTGGTGGTGGTAGATCGATCTTGTTGCCCCTGTGTCCAGTCTTTATGCTAAGCTAAACTGGCTTCTGGCTGTAGTTATATTATATATATGTGCGATTTTCATTCCTGACCTCAATTCTGCTGCTGTAGCTGTGGAATTTAGCCATATCGAGCACAGACATCTCACCTTACAACATCAGTGTGACACATTCTTAACAACAAAGATACAATAGAAAGTTTGACACATTTCATTACTCTGATCTGTGTACTTTATTTATCACCAATATGCGTTGGTACTTGAAAGGAACAACACAATGCTCTTGCGATTTAGTTTAACATTCATAGAGAAATTAGTGAGAACAGAAAGAGATACTGGAGTCCAGATCTTTGTTTTTTGGTTCACATTTTCTCTTCGCGAACAGGTTTTCCATCACAGCTGTCTGCTAGCTGTCAGTGTGACCAGTGGGCCATCCATTTTGTTCATTAGCCGGCCTTCCACTCAGTTTCCCATGGTTCTTTGTTTGTGTGTCATGTATGAACCATGACCTTTGAGCTGATACTGTCGGACTAAATGATCTGAATGTCAGCATATCATTGGTCTAGCAGCTTCTTCCTAAAATAATGGAAAGGAAAGTTGACAGACTAAGATGCTTTGATTGATAATTGTAATGTGGAAAAAAGATCATGTACAATAAACTGTGAACAACATCAGTGTGGCATTTTAGCTCCAAATATTCACTTCCATCTTAATACGAGATAATCCTAACAACATTTTGATAGTGTGTAAACTTTCTGAAACAGTAAGGGTCAGCGATTAATTCATTGTTAAGTAATTGTTCTTTATGTTTTAGAAATTGTTACGATTTCTCATCCCAACAGAATTCATTTTATGCTGCAAATGCATTGTCATGGATACAAAACCTGCTCTACACTAAGTAACTTACAAATGTACATATAGTTATCTACTCTGTTGTAAAAATTAATAAATTAGAACAATAAATAGTCTTTTATTTGACACAAGCAGCAGAGGTATTAAAAGGCTTTTAAACAATGAAACTGTATTTATGTAACCTTGTTTCCTTTGGGTCGTATCCATAAAGGGAATGTCCACTCTTGAGTTTGGCCATCAGATAATAACTGTCCAAAACGGCCATTTTTAACGTTATGGACTCAACTGAGGAGATATGTTGGGGCACATGGTGCTAGGTCAGCGAGTTGAGCTGGTTAAGATTGTTTGTTGCCTAGGAATGTGGACAACCCCTGCCCCCTTTTCCTGTCCCACTCCCCCGTCCCACCTCCTCAAAAGATGCCCAGAATGTCGTCCAGTTCTCCAAGCTTGAGTGGTGATATACATGTTTCTAAACCTCCCACACCTTGCTATCACTGTAGCTTGGGGGAGTGGAAAAGAGGCATGTGAAGTGGGTAACAGGATTGGGATAGATAACCCTTCTACTAGGACCCCTGAACAGCCCCTACAGTACGTATCAGGAGGCTGCAGGAGGCAGGAGGTGGGCCTGGAGAGTTCATGTCTTGTCAGGTTGCCTCACCGGGGTCATTTCACTGCGCCAGGACACATGAAGTGCTGATTAGTGTTTGCAACGAGTGGGGAGGCCAGAGATAAGTGGAGAGGAAGACAGATGTCAGAGGGAAGGAAAGGGGTGGGGGGTTAGGCAACTGGTTCCCACTGGTTCCCAACAGGCCTTATACGCTGTAGGATGTGCTTGGTTCGGTCCTTTTAATTCCTGTGGGTATAAGGGCACACCTTGACATCACTATTGGCGACAGATTGACTGTAGATCTGTAGCACACTGGCTTTCCACTGTCCGAATAATGGGAACTGATATTCATGCCTTTAGATGAAGTACTCTGTTTTGCTGTTTAAAACATATATATGTCCACAATCATTCACTTGGCGCGCACATAGTTTCATGAATAGTGAATGTGCACTTCCAATCTCAGTAAACCCTTCCAGAGATTCCAACAATTGTCCCTTTGTTGAAGTCCTCCTGGCTAACCCTCCTTTCTCAGCTTACTGTTAGTTCTGTGTCTTTCCTCTTATTGTAAGACTTTATGAACGGTTAAACTCCTTTAAAGAATGGACTATCTGCAGCCACACTCAGCTACCACCATGCCTTCAAACTTGTACTTGTAGGTGACCACGCCTGTGTCATCCAAGTACAGCAGGGAGATGGGGTCCAGCTTTGTGGGCACACAACAAGCTTGTGATGCCTTCTGAGGACTGTTGATGTTGATCAATGTCTGGACAATGGCATGCTTGGTGGGCGTGACATGCTTCGTCAGTGGGAAAGAACAAATGCCAGTGCACTCAAAGGCATCGTAACCAGTGGGTGCCAGGATCCAACTGTCCCATCCGATGTCCTTGAACTCTACGAACATAGATTGTTTCTTGCAGTGGTTTCCCTTGGCATTGCGACGAATGCGGGATGCTGTGTCGTAGATCAGATTGGAGCGCATTTGGATGAGGTCCTCTTCATCCGGCTCCGTTTCTTCATATCCCTCCTCCCTGTCCCTCCCTGGCTCCCCCCACAGACCATTCAGGCCCATCCCTAAGTCGTCCTGGAGAATCATGTTAGAGGTTTCATGGTCAATCATCTCGTTCAGCTCGCGCTTGTCATTACGGTGATCGCTACTTTGGTCATCGGAGAAAACAATCAGCAGGGGTTTGTGTTTTTCCTCAGGGCTGGTGTCAATCTTCATGTCCCCTTCAGGTGGATTTCTGTCTTTGTTTTCCTCTGTGATACCTTGAACATTATCTTCATTAGCAATGCTGGCAATGTGCACTTCCAACCGGTGCGTGGTCCCATGGTCAGATTTGCGCCAGCGTTGAACAGCAGCAGTGAGGTCAAAGGCCTGCCAGCCGTTATCAGTGCCGTAGACCTGGCGGGAAGCCAACTCCACCAGCTCTAACTGCTCTCCTCCCCCTCTGAATCCATCGCCTCTCACAGGGTTCTCAGCAGTCATGTTCTCATCTCCGACACGCGATTCCACCTCGTAGATAGTGACCTTGCGGTCGACACCAGCGTAGAGGTGGCGGTCAGTCTGGACAAGGGTGTAGAGGCGAAGCTCAGCCGCTGTGATGCGTTCATGATGGGGGACTGACACGTTAAAGAGGAGTGGGTGACGCCTCACTCCTCCAACACCAACAATACTGGGAGATGAATCTGGAGAAGAGAAATAAATGGTCAACGTTTAACTATTTGTTAGTTGAAATATTTTGTATAGTCCTTTTAATGAGGTTTTAAGCTGACTTCTGTAACCCTAACCCTAACGTTTTAACCCAAACACTAACCTAACTGTATTGAAACCAAACCAAACCTAACCCAGGCAGCACCTTAGGGAACCTTTACCTTGATTTTTAAATTTTAAATAGTTTTAACCCAAATCTAACCCTATTGAAGATGTTATCCTCAATGTCATCCTTAATTGGAAAACTATTATCTTAATTTTATTGCAAGCTGTTCCAAGCTGTATTGCAAGGATGTTTCTTTAAAGTGGTGGCTCCGACACTGTGGCGCGCACTTCCTATTGCATTAGGATCTGTGGTCTCTGTTGACGCTTTTAAAAAGCTTTTTTAATC